>NC_090816.1:58312194-58555028 GCF_000390325.3 Nicotiana tomentosiformis | reverse complement strand
AAACATAGGTATAGTTGAGACCAATGGAGTTGATTTTGCCGTATTCCAGATGACGGGTTCCGCCAAGAGGTGGTGGAGAGATTATACATTGACCCGACCAGTCGGATCACCTACACTTACCTGGGAGCAGTTCTCTCAGCTATTTCTGGAGAAGTTCCTCCCTATCACACTGAGAGAGGAATTTCGCAAGCAATTTGAGCGTCTACAGCAGGGCAGTATGACTGTTACTCAATATGAGTCCCGTTTTGTGGATTTGGCCCGTCATGCTCTCCTTTTACTACCTACGGAGGGAGAGAGAGTGAGGAGTTTCATTGAGGGACTCACTCACCCTATCAGACTTCAGATGGCCAAGGAGACCGGAAGTGAGATTTCTTTTCAGGCGGCTGCTAATGTCGCAAGGAGGATCGAGATGGTCCTTGCACAGGAAAGAGGGAAGAGTTCCGATAAGAGGCCTCGTCAGTTCGGTGGTTACAGTGGTGCCTCGTCTGGAGGCAGGGGTAATTTTGGTAGGGGTCATCCTCCCAGACCATTTCATTCAGCACTCAATGTATCTCCCGGTGCTTCAGGGAGTAACGGTCCTATTATGCCTTACTCTAGGCAGCCAGTATTCAGTGCACATTCAGCTCCTATCAGTGCACCACCACTCCAGAGTTACTACAGTGGTTATCCGCCCCATCTGGGTTAGCTTCAGCTTCAGCAGCCACGACATCAGGATGGGTGTTATGAGTGTGGGAACATTGGTCACATCAGGAGGTATTGCCCTAGACTGGCGAGTAATAGATCTCGGCATGATTCTCGTGCCATCATACCGGCACCGGTTGCTTCACCGCCTTCTCAGCCAACTAGAGGTAGGGGTCAAACAGTTAGAGGTGGAGGTCATGCCATTAGAGGTGGAGGTCAGGCCATTAGAGGTGGAGGTCAGACCGTTAGAGGTGGAGGCCAGCCAGTTAGAGGCCGTCCCAGAGATGCAGTTTAGAGTGGTGGGGCCCAGCCCCGATTTTATACTTTTCCAGCTAGGCCTGAGGCCGAGTCATCTGATGCTGTGATCACAGGTATTATTCCAGTTTGCCATAGAGATGCTTCAGTTTTATTTGATCCAGGATCTACTTATTCCTATGTGTCCTCCTATTTTGCTTCATATTTGGTTGTGCCTTGTGATTCTCTGAGTGCTTCTATGTGTGTATCTACACCGGTGGGAGACTCTGTGGTAGTAAATCATGTCTACCATTCGTGTGTGGTTACTATTGGTAATCTTGAAACTAGTGTGGATTTTCTACTTCTTGATATGGTAGATTTTGATGTCATCTTGGGTATGGATTGGTTGTCTCCTTATCATGCTATATTGGACTGTCATGCCAAGACAGTGACCCTAGCTATGCCGGGGTTACCTCGATTAGAGTGGAAAGGAACTCCTAGCCATTCTACCAGCAGGGTTATTTCTTATATGAAAGCTCGGCGTATGGTAGAGAAAGGGTGTCTAGCCTATTTGGCTTATATTCGCGATCCCAGTGCGGATGTCCTTCTATGGACTCAGTACCAGTTGTTCGTGAATTTTCGGAAGTATTTCCTGCAGATCTGTCGGGGATGCCACCCGACAGAGATATTGACTTCTGTATTGATTTGGCTCCTGGCACTCAGCCCATTTCTATTCCACCATACCGTATGGCCCCGCCAGAGTTGAAAGAATTGAAAGAGCAGTTACAAGCCTTGCTTGATCAGGGATTCATTAGACCTAGTGTCTCGCCCTGGGATGCACCAGTATTATTTGTAAAGAAAAAAGATGGCTCGATGCGGATGTGTATAGATTATCGGCAGTTGAACAAGGCCACTATCAAAAAAAATATCCGCTGCCAAGAATTGATGACTTATTTGATCAGCTTCAGGGTGCCAAGGTATTTTCGAAAATTGATTTGAGATCTGGTTACCATCAGTTAAAGATTAGGGCATTTGATGTCCCTAAGACAGCTTTTCGGACTCGGTATGGGCATTACGAGTTCCTAGTGATGTCATTTGGGTTGACAAATGCTCCAGCAGCATTTATGGATTTGATGAATCGAGTATTCAAGCCTTATTTGGATTCTTTTGTGGTTGTATTTATTGATGATATCGTGATTTACTCCAGCAGTCGAGAGGAGCATGAGCGGCATCTTCGACGTGTGCTTCACACCTTGAAGAATAATCAGTTATATGCCAAATTTTCAAAATGTAAGTTTTGATTAGACTCAGTTGCCTTTTTGGGACATGTTGTATCGGCAGAAGGCATAAAAGTGGATCCTAAGAAGATTGAGGCTATTCAGAATTGGCCTAGACCTGCTTCGGTTATAGAGATCCGGAGTTTCCTAGGTTTAGCAGGTTATTATCGTCGGTTCGTGGAAGGGTTTTCATCTATAGCAAGCACCTTGACCAGACTAACCCAGAAGGGTGTTCCATTCAGATGGTCAGACGAGTGTGAGTTGAGCTTTCAGAAGCTCAAGACCGCCTTGACTACGACGCCAGTATTGGTATTACCCACTAGTTCAGGATCGTATATGGTATATTGTGACGCATCTCACATTGGGCTTGGTACAGTATTAATGCAAGATGGCAAGGTAATTGCATATGCGTCATGGCAGTTGAAAGTTCACGAGAAGAATTATCCTGTTCATGACTTAGAATTGGCAGCCATTGTTCATGCGCTGAAAATTTGGAGGCATTACCTCTACGGTGTCTCGTGTGAGGTATTTACTGATCATCGCAGCCTTCAGTACCTGTTCAAACAAAAGGATCTTAATTTGAGGCAAAGAAGATGGATGGAGTTGTTGAAAGACTATGATATCACCATTTTGTATCACCCCGGAAAGGCCAATGTGGTGACCGATGCTTTGAGTAGAAAGGCTGTGAGTATGGGCAGTCTTGCGTATATTCCGGTTGGTGAGAGGCCATTAGCTACAAATGTTCAAACTTTGGCTAATCAGTTTGTAAGTTTAGATGTTTCAGAACCCAGTCGGGTTCTAGCTTGTACAGTCGCTCGGTCTTCTTTATATGAGCGCATCAGAGAGAGGCAGTATGATGATCCTCACTTACTTGTCCTTAAGGACACGGTGTGGCACGGTGTGGCACGGTGATGCCAAACGGGTTGCTGTGGGGAAAGATGGAATTCTGCGAATGCAGGGCCGTATTTGTGTGCCTAATGTGGATGGGCTTCATGAATTAATTCTTGAAGAGGCACACAGTTCCAGGTATTCTATTCATCCAGGTGCCGCAAAAATGTATCAAGATTTGGGGCAACATTATTGGTGGAGGAGAATGAAAAAGGATATAGTTGCACATGTAACTTGGTGTCTGAATTGTCAGCAAGTTAAGTACGAGCATCAGAGACCTGGTGGTTTATTTGAGAAGTTAGAAATTCCTGAGTGGAAGTGGGAGCGTATCACAATGGATTTTGTTGTTGGGCTCCCACGGACTCAGAGAAAATTTGACGCAGTTTGGGTCATTGTGGACAGGTTGACCAAGTCAGCCCATTTCATTCCAGTGGCAGTTACCTATTCTTCAGAGAGGTTAGCTGAAATTTACATTGGTGAGATTGTCCGCCTTCACGGTGTGCCCGTGTCTATTATTTTAGATTGAGGTACGCAGTTTACCTCACATTTTTGGAGGGCTGTACAGCGTGAGTTAGGCACGCGGGTGGAGTTGAGTATAACATTTCATCCACAGACAGACGGACAGTCAGAGCGCACTATTCAGATATTGGAAGATATGCTTCGCGCTTATGTTATAGACTTTGGAGGTTCTTGGGATCATTTCTTGCCACTTGCGGAGTTTGCTTATAATAACAGCTACCAGTCGAGCATTCATATGGCTCCATATGAGGCATTATACGGAAGGCGATGCCGATCGCCAGTTGGTTGGTTTGAACCGGGAGAGGCTCGGTTGTTGGGTACCGATTTGGTACAGGATGCCTTGGATAAGGTCAAGATTATTCAGGATCGACTTCGCACAGGTATCTAATATCTATAATCGATTATATGTATTATACTATGTAATACATATGACCATATTAATATGTATATTAATATAAATTACATTAACTCAAGGAATATAAATAGTGATAACCTTATTATAATATTACTATATATAAAATAGGTTATCACAAATATAATAATACTATACAGATATTAACCATATAAATTGTACCTAATTATATATGATTATTATCTCTTATGATTATGTGATAATATCGTATGTATAGGTTTAATATAATCAATTATATACATATAGGTTCATACGATCTATAGCATAATGCCACTTACTGTGCATTATAGTATACTTATTATATACTATAATGTTCATAAACTAATTATAGTAATCATACGATAAGTTATGGTTAATACATAACCTACGCATATAATCCAATATACTATAATTTATTATATCATATACTAAAATATACCAACCAATACTAATATGATCATATCTATTGATAATATCCTTAATGTGTAACCATACTATAGATATCAATTAGGAACAATTTGCATATAGGTATCATATAGTATATGTGTTAATTATATCTAAGATATACTTATTATAATCAATAGTCATGATAATTAACTATATTAGATAGTATTAATTATAATTGCTATCAATATAGGTATCATAATGCTCAATATACAATTCATAGTAAATAACTAATTATGATAATCCTATTATAATTATTATAATGATAATAACATACCATATAATAAATAACTCGTTACAGATAGTAAATTATTGCATATTAAATAATAATAATTTAATATGTAGGTACCTTATACTTAATTATGGTATGGTATGAGATAATAACTATTGGTAAGTTAATATGTAATAACTACTGGTGATATAATAATTTATATTGTATTTATAATTAGTTCTATACTCTTTGGGGTTACTACATCATTGAAAGACTGCAGAAGAGATATAACATATTAGTGTATGGTGAGGTATAAATACCCGAATAGTGATTTCACATAACTTATCGTAGTGAAATCACATGATTATTATGATATAGTAACTATTATAAGTAATAATCATAGTATATAATACTCTATATAACCATATATAGAGTATATCAATATATAGAGTATAAGTTATACTATGATATACCAATTTATCATGTATTCCAACAAGGTATACCATATAATACAATAAGTTATATCTTATACTATGGTAAATAATTAAATTACATACATTATACATAGTAATTATACATCTACTATTAATATTACTATAGTATAAGGTATATAATGATTGTTAATTAATATAGATATAATTATGTACATTAATGTTTATAATTATATGCATATATCATTATATATGCATATAATTAGTATATGTAATTATCTATTTTCATTAATGTGTATAATATGATTATACCTATGATATATTGATAATAACTTATTTATAATGAACTAAATTTTCATAATATATTATGTACCATGGGTATAGTTTACACATATTATATTAATCCTATTATTACTATAGGTACATTAGATATGTATGATTATTATGGGTACACTGTATATTTAAAATCATAACAGTTTATATGATATTGATAGATTATATAGTTATCCACATGGTTAATAACAATTACGTATTATATATAACTATGTTGTATATTTATATAAATTGATAATACTGACCTATATGATGATACATTAATACTAAAGTTTATAATTAGTATTATCTCTATAAATAGTATTATAGATAATACTATTACACCATTAAAATTATAATAGTATGATTACATATTATGATATCATATACAATATCTATATTATACTATAGTATTATTTAATGATAGATACATACTATATATTAATTATATAAATATCAATACGTATAAATTGAATATACAATTACTATAGTTATAAGTCTAATAGTGGTATGATATAAGTCAGTTAATATTATACATTTACATATAACTAATTGATAAACTAACGGGTATTTACCAAATATAGTATATGATTTAAACTATAGGTTATATGATAGGTACTATACGTAGATATACACAATTAGTATACAATTTATAATAGTATATATGATACTGTATTATAGACTCTCCATAGTTATGGGTATGATTATATATACCTATAAAACTAATTATAATACTATGGTATAATGTGTATAGTAATATAATCATAATTTATTAATCCGTATTAAATATTGTCTACTTACTAATATATATGTGATATATGATTGAAGGTTATTTATCAATTGGATATATAAACTATTGTAACCTTATCGTGTATGATACATATATATGATAGTTAGACATTTCTATACTGATATGTTATTTAATTAAATAATTATATTATGTAATTCATGTTGTATAATATACCACATATATAAATTCACATATAGATTATTTCAGTAAATATAACCATAGTTAACTATGATATATCATAAATTTGATATATCAGTCAACTATTGGTTATGTAATAGGTAATAGTTAATCTTATATATGTATTAGTAATGAAGTATTATAACTAATATCACATAATTAGATACAATTAATTATGATTATGTAACCTATATTATAAATACATAACCTATTTAATTATAGTATACCAAATTATACTAACTATTCAATTGTATAATATCAATTCATTATAGATATGATAATTTATATTAACATTAATCTATAATTAAATAGGTTAATCATACTATTAAATGTATTTAGGTTATACTATAAATAATTTTATACTGATATAATTATATACGTTAATTATTACTAACCTAATTGATACTATTATGACATTGTTATGTACCTTTTAGTTTTTTATAATTATCAATATTTATATTATCATAGATTAAACAATAATTACTATTATATTATAAATACTATATATTACATTGGGTAATAATTACATTAAATAACCAAATATCCATAATATAGTTATTATCATGATATGGTTCATCACTATTATACTTATAATTGGCTTAGATCTATAATTGTTATAGTTTATATATGCTTATATTATTAATTTTTAAATAATAGCAAGCATATACTTATAGGTATATAAATATATATTAACATAGGATAAGGATATTACGATATATATCATTGTAATACTACTTACTATATTATACGTTATTATACATACTATATTATCCATTTATATTATATCTATATATAATACATATTAATAGTTCTAATTCTAATATAGTACTCTAATTCATATTAATACATATTATATATATTATAATACTTATAAATTATAATATATAAGTATATTAGGTTAATACATTAGTTAAACTAACCTATAATATCAATATATTATAAGTATAATAGTTATTAATTGTTTACCAATTATATTAATTGGTATTATCAATCTATAAGTTAAATTATAATAATGGTTAACTATACATATTATATATACCTATGATAATATCTATGTAAATATAATACATATTATATAGATATCTTATATTGTGTATATAAGATATACCATATGATTATGATACTTATCGTATGTTACAATTACAATATATCGTCATAATTAGTTAACTTACATTTAGATTAATCATAATAGTATAATTAATCATACCGTATATTTATAATAATGGCTAATATCAGTCATATACATCTATGTAATTAATTTGAACATATATTATAGCTTAGATATTCTATGATGCCTTGATTAGTATATTATAAACCATACCGTATACTAACCCTATATGTATTAACCATATAGTATAAATGATAACCATATTAAATAATATATATCTATTGATACCTATACATGATATATATAGGGCTATGACTAATAACATGTGTAATTATTTGGTAATATATATTCCGATAGTTTATGATAATTCATATCATTGTATGATAGGATATAGGTTATATTATTAAATATAACCTCATTCACCGACTATACCATATAAGTTAATCACTTACTATGTAATTTATAATATACATATAATAATGATATATTAAGATAGGTATCCCATATATACCATATATTATTAATTATAACAATATCCAAACTATAGTAATTATATCATTTACTATAAAACATTATAATAGTGAACATACTCATTACATAGTTATGAGTATATTACTAATTAGTATGTACAATATGATTCAATTGTACTATCAATTTAATATATATCATAGTATATTATAATATATAAGTGATAATCATATCATAATTATTATTAGATTAATGGTAAACTACATAATTAATATTCTAGTTAAACAATAGTATAATATACTTAATATATATGATATTAAAACTATATCATATATAAATTATAATGTATATATTGATAGCATATATACGATTATCATAATAGTTATAATTACGATGTATAATATACTCGTATGATCAATGTAATAATATATAATTATAGTATAATGGTTATAATAATATATAGTAAATAATATAATTACATATGGTTAAGTATCAAATACTATATTATCAATATTATATAAATATTATATAATTACATATAGTTACAAATTATAATTATAGTGAATAATTATATACATATTATAAAATTACTTGTGTTGATTTATACCTTAATATGTAACATATAATATTACATATTAATATCGTTATAATAAAGATCACTAGTAAATTATAATATCAGTCATATAGTAACAATATTTATGACTGATATAATATACTTGATTAAATATCCTATAGTAACATATATTAAATACCTGTTGCTCTTCCTGATTATATAGCATATTGATATTATAGTTGATATATGACAATACCATATTGTAATTAATTATCCCTTACGTCATATATTATACTTAGTCATATTATGTATTATGACTAACAAGTGTCACATGTAATAATAGTATATTATTAGATAGTATATATAAATATATTAGTACAATGTACGGATAAGTGATCATTAGTATTGGTTGGTATATTAGTATATGATATAATAAATTATAGTATATTGGATTATATACGTAGGTTATGTATTAACCATATTATTATGGTATATAATATATTACATATAATTAATATGGCCTAAATATCTATATAAAGGCACATAGTTATCATCACACAATATACTTGATACAATTACTATCATGTATATATAGGTATTTACTATACAATTTGAAAATTCGAATGATCATAGATTCTTATATTACAATATGAGATATAGTAGGTTACAAGTGTATTAAGTAATGATATGGATAGGTAATAATTAAATGATTACCGTATATCCACTAATATGACTATTATATAAATACTAACTATGTATTAAAATCACAATACCATTACCTATAAGTGGTATATATACTAACCATAATTGTCATGTAATTATTAATTAAAATAATTACATATTCAGTATATTAATTGAATACATTATCGGTATATACTATTATACCTATATTTTGCATTATATATCCCATAATTACAATAAGTTAATTATGATATACATATACTCAAATTATAATATAATAACATCTACTATATACCTTATACTATATATAGTAGATGTACTATATGGTTATTATATTTACAATACGATATACAATATTAGCAATATAAATATAGTTAAATAACATAATATTTAGTTATTTATATTGGTATATCATATATAAATTTAGTTAATGTACATTGTTAATATTAATAATTAGATAATGTTATTATAACCTTATCATGTTATAATATTTTATAGTATATAATTATGACATGGATATTAATCATACGTGAATATGTAATATTATTACACATATAATATGTAGTTTATGGGTATATTATGATATGTATTTATATAGTCTTTTATTAATTATATTCCATATAACCCAAGTTATCAATCATATATTATTTATATGGTTAATTTGGTATTAAATGTTGGAAATATATATGTTACATATGGTTATTTAATCAATATAATAACCATAATTATATTATAATATATTTTTATATAGTTAAATTATATCAATTTTCATATATACTATATCACATATTAATTATTATACATGTAATATAATTACTATATTTGGTATATAGATAATATACTTATAAAGGCAATTATCACTCTTAATATTAATTTCTAATAATAATAACCTTATTGTACATGATACCATATAACAATATAGTAATTAAGGTTACCATGTCGTATATATTCATTCTTATCTAAGATAATTACCTATGGTTATATACATATTATGATAAACTATATAGGTTATCAATATGATATGTTAATATTATTAAATATGATATTACACATATTTACCTATAGTATAATATATGGATATATTATGTAACCCAATTATAATGCTTAATTATATTATTGTACCTATTTTATATTATGTAATTTATAAATACATAATATATTTATAAAGATATAATCAATATATAGTTATTAATTATCATAGATTAATAACATAGTTATTAATAATTATCAATATAAAACTATTTCATGATATATCATATATAGTATATATAAATTATTATATCACTATGTTAATATGAACAATTAGGTTACGTAATCATATTATGTAATTATGATAATATTAACTTATTATTATACATAAACCATTTATATTATTACTTATAATCTTAATACTAATTAGTCTAAATACATCACTATGGATAATATTATAGTATAATTTTATTACTTAATTATGTTATGTTATATGATTAACCATAATATAATATCATAACTGTTAATAGTTTTAATGATATATGTATCATATTAATATTATACGATAAGTTATTATCCATGGGTATCTTAATATAGGTACACCTAGTATAATCTATAATAGCACTTGTTATAATTATAAGGTACATTAATTACCCTATCATTTATTACAATAATCATAGTATACTATATAAGCTAATATAATGTTATATGACCCTATATAAATTGAACAAGATAATTATAATTAAGTATGATATTAAGTATATACATAGTATGATATTAAGTATAGTTATAAAGTATATCTAGTGTATAATATATGAGGTATTAATGTATATATACATGGTCTAAGACTATTGGTATCCTATATAATTAATTATGGTTAATTAACATAGAATAATCTAAATATAATTATATATGATCTACTATATATGACACTTGTTAATAAATTTACCCAATAATAACTATAGATAGTAATTAGTATCCTATAAAAATTATCATATATATGATACCAATACTATCAATATGCTATACCTATGATTAATTAACTATCGTAAGTTATATTATATATAGTTTTATACAATGGTCACATTATTGGTTATGTTTACATGATATTGTATATACTCACTAATACATTGTATATTATATAATGTACAATATAATATAAATTATGTGAATTTGTCACCTTATAACTATTACCAAATACTTATGATGATATGTATAAACCCATATGATGGTACTGATAATATGATAACATACATATTATAATTAAATCTATAATATTTGAGAGTATATGGTTATTATATCATACTTATTAAGTTATATCACTAATAGTTATCAATATTATAGGATATCACTATTATATTGTCATGATAAAAATATGCATAATTCATTATATATTTACTTATTCATATAACTAAGGGTGTTGTTAACTATAGGTATTGACAATATAATAGTGATATCCTATAATATTCAATAACTATAATAACTATTATACCTATATATAATATGTTAAATGTTAATATACTAATTATATATACATAATAGGTAATTAAAATCATATATTATATATAGTATTATACAATGGTCACATTATTGGTTATGTTTACATGATATTGTATATACTCACTAATACATTGTATATTATATAATGTACAATATAATATAAATTATGTGAATTTGTCACCTTATAACTATTACCAAATACTTATGATGATATGTATAAACCCATATGATGGTACTGATAATATGATAACATACATATTATAATTAAATCTATAATATTTGAAAGTATATGGTTATTATATCATACTTATTAAGTTATATCACTAATAGTTATCAGCATAATATGTCATGATATAATTACCTATAGGTATATTTCAGAATATACCCAACTGATACCTATCCATATGTAGTATATAATCATATGATTACTTAGGTAATATCTCCATATGTTAGTATATTAACATATAATTACATATAATTTATAAATGTTATATAAATAGTGTAATAACTCACACCTAGTAATTTTCTTAATATCACTATATTAATGATGCATAATAGGTAAGATATATAATATATTACATACTATATATTATATACTAATTATAAGTATTAAATATGTTACCAATGTTATTATAGTAATTAATTATGACTAACAATTCTATAGGTGTAAATAATATATATGATATTATATATTATATGGTAATAGTATTAATATACCTATCATTAACTAATTTGTCCATATTATTGTTATTATTATATATAAATATGCTGTTAATGAAACCATAATTGGTATGTTAACATTATACCAATTGTTATTTATTAGTATAAATAAGTTATATTATATACCATATTTTTCATAGTTATAATTTTATATACGGTTACTATAATATTAGATACTATAATTAATATAACTAACCATATATTGTACCAATATATGGTTATTTGCATATCACCAATATAATAAGCCATATTAACGAATTATATGATATGATTAAATAAGTACAAATTATTAAATTAGTTTAATACACTCTAATTGATACCAACCAATGTTATATATCAGTATTCATACTCACAAATGTATAGATAATAGTTAAATATCATATACTTTATATAGATCAATTGATAATTATGGGATATATAATCATAATTATATATATGATTACTTTATAATATGGTTATCTTAGATAGTTATGCTTATATAACTATCTGTTAGTAATCTTTTAATAGTTACCTATATTAATTATTTAACAGGTAAATATGCTATATTAATTGGTCCATAAATATTGATAATATAGTCAATAGGTGATAAATATACCCAGTTAATATTGTATAGGCCCAAGTATATATGATATACTTATATTATCATATTATAAACCAATATATGAATGCTATAGATAGGTATATGTATGATTAAATTATAGACCACTATATTAATCATACATAATATATATAATCTATCATGAATGGTGATGATACTTCAAGTATACCATAACCGTATGGAAATTTGTGCTTACTTATATTATGTAGTTAATACTATTACTTAACCTGCTATGATAATATGGTATAATATATTAGTAATCATTATAATTATAACATTAGTATACTGTTCCTGAATATTTATCATGTATGGTTACATATATCATATGTTATTATATATTAGTGATACATAGATATTATCAAACTATGACCATAACTCTATGATATATCTATGTATAAATAATTATATATTATACGTATAACTAATAGAAACCATATAGTTATACATATTTGCGTATTATTATTATTATATAATCTTAGTATAATACCTATATATACTATATACTAGGTTATATATTTCATAAATTATTGTATGATATAACAATATCAAATTAATATTATTATAACAAGACTAATAATATTTATATGGTATAAACCACATATTATATATGATATCAATTATACTATAGTAACATTGACTAATATGGATACCATAATATATTAATATACATGATAATATCTATTTTTAATTATCAACTTGTGCTTTATATTACTATATGCACATAGTATTAATTTACATTGGGATCATACAGTTAATACATGGTCACATTAATTAATGACCATAGAATGAAATAAACTATGATACATATCATATTGGTATTAACTAATGTTATGACATTTATTACATATAGGACTATATAGTATATTTATCTAAATTATCTATTTATTATGAATAGTATTGATAATTAATCGTATATAGCCATATTAACGAATCATATGATATTAACCCAAAATTTACGGTATATAACTAAGTATATTTAATATACTTATCAGAATTGTTAACAAATGATTATAACCTGTAATAGTGATATATTAAGTAATATATGATAATATTTACTTATAATATGTCATCATTAGATATACTTAATTACGTATATTATACCGTATAACATACCTAATCATGTGGCTATAATATGTAAACGGTTATATGGTTTATTTAAAACAACTAATTATTAAATATGTATACCTATGCATAACATAATGATACATTTAGTATCATTATGTAATACCTATACTATCATATAGTTAATTAATTTACTATTATGTATAATAATTACTATATTCCATATATGGGTAAACTATTAACATAGATTAACTATCTATATATATAATAGGTTATAAATACTATGATATTTATGGGTTTATAACCTTATTTTATAATAATTAATTTGATTACCATTATATGAGATATAATCATAATAATTATACTAATTGTGATAACACCATATTGATAATTAATATTAAATACTTGGGTAATAATCATACTAATTCTATATAGGAGTAAATAATGATATTAGTTAATATAATTATAATACGTTATATTATGGTTTTATAATAACAACTATTAACCATAATTTATATATTTAATAATGAATTTAATATAGTATGGTATAATTATTTAATTAACATATTAATAAATTATAGTAATCCAATATTAATATATATTATTATATTCATATAAGTCAGTTATATCATACCATTATTATTGATTATATATAGGTTTACCCAAATAATTATCTTTATTTGTTGTATTAATACGTTAATATATATTAGATATATTAGTACAGTTATATCATACCAATATGTATAAATATACCTATATTTATACTTGACAATTACGTATAATATAATTAAGGATAATATCACGATATGTAACTATATGTAATCATAAATACATAATATACTATTTTATCATGTACCTTATTATAACCAGTATAGCCGAAATTAATTATGCTTATAAGATATATAATCATTATAATATCATATTTCGTGATGTTATTATAATTTAAATTATACTATATATCTATTTACATATAGTTATATTTTTTACTATAATAATATGGAATATTATGCAATAATTACATAGTTATGGTATATTTAAATATAATATAGGATATATAATTAGTATACCTCATAGGTATATCATGTTAATTATCATATTAATATTTTAATTATAAGAATATTATTAGACATAATAGTTTAATGATTACTCACAATTATGATAATAAATATAACCATTATATAGGTAGTATATTATATTATAATATAATATACCTATAATAGTTAATATAGTATTGATAACCAATTTATACAACTGGTATTGTGGATATCAATTAGAGTGTTCATATTATAAGTTAACTGATAATATACTTATATTATAACATAGATGGTATAATATCATCATATAGTTTTATCTAGTAATGTTATCTAGTAATCTTATTATTGCTATATAATATTATTACATAATTATAATGTTACTGGTACCTATTGGTTAACCATATATAATATTATCAATAAATATCATTAAGTAATGCTACTATTAATAGTTAATAATACTATTAATAACATATTATTATATGTAGGTACTATATTAATATTAAGTATATTTAATATTACCTAATCATTATACTATTATAACCTATTATTTAATATACTAACATACTATACCTATGATATGATCACTACGTATATTTACAATATTCGTAATATATTATGTTAACTATAGGTTATGCATATAAATGTATGATATACATAGTAATGACTATATTATTATACCTACATATTATTAGTATAACCATTAATACATATTAATATGGGCTATATTCAAGATTATACGTATTACCGTACTAAACAATTCCAATTACATATTATAGGTCATTACTATATACCTAGTTGACATATTATTTAATATGACCCTATTGATTACTATAAATTATAACATAGATAATATAATAATTTATGTACATTTATATCCACCATAGTTATCAACATAATAAGTTTCATGTATAATGTTATATTGTGAATATGGATAACTATATTAGATATATTATAACTATAAGCCCATATTATTTGGTGATATTAATAATACCCTATGTAACATTAATTAATTATACGCTAATTAACCTATTTACACATTAATAGTATATAATTAAATGCTATAGGTAAATTAATATACTATAATGATTGTTCTTGCTAAATATTTATCTCAATGTAATTGATAGATACTAAATATATATATAGGTATGATTACATGAATACTAACCAATATTTAACATATTATATACGTTACTAACCAATATATATGTAATCTATAATAGTTTATTAATCATATTATAGTGGTATAATCCATAGTATATACCTATCATTATAATGATCTATATGTATATTACATATAATTAATATACATGTGGTTTTATTAACTATTAGATATAAAACAATTATGATATACTTACATATAACTCTAATTCACATAACAATACTATATTACTAATATATTTGTTATATTAGTAATAAGCATTAGTGTATGATTAACATAGTAATTCATACATATAGGTATAATATGTATACACGATATCATATAAATATCACCTTAATATAGTATATTGACTAAAATATATAGTTATATGATCATAACTATAGTTTATACAAGTTAATAATAATTAGGCATATAGTGATTATATTATAGTAACCGTATGGAGAGTATTCATATGTGTATTACCATATAGGTATAACTAACCATATAATGTACTAAATAATAATAATAATACTATATTATTATACATAGTCATTATGCTAATAAGTATATACTATACCAATAGTTCTCGGTAATCATTGATAATCATACGTAAAGGCATAATATAAATATCATATGTATTATGCACATATGATAATATATACCTTATACTATAGTATATTTTGACATTGTATGATTGGATAAAATATGCCATCAAATTATAACCCTATACGTATACCCTACTTATAAGGTATAACTAATATACGATTATATACCAATTAGTAATATATTTGTTTAAGCATAGGAATACGTATAATCGGTAAACTAATAAGGTATACCTTAGATCATTTATAGTAATCACATACCTTGTGATTCATATAACTTTTCATACAAAGTTATGGAAAAATAACTACTTTGCTTAAATATTGAGCATAGTCTAACTATCATAAGGTTTAAGATGTGGTATTATATTGGGTACATAACTAATAAATGAAGGGCTAACTAAACAATATAGAGTATACTGACCTAAATGAGCATAACACTTATTAGTACACTACTTCTGAATGCAGTTGGTATATAAAAGCATTTATAGGGACAAATGTAATCACATACCTTGTGATTCATATAACTTTTCATATAAAGTTATGGAAAAATAACTACTTTGCTTAAATATTGAGCATAGTCTAACTATCATAAGGTTTAAGATGTGGTATTATATTGGGTACATAACTAATAAATGAAGGGCTAACTAAACAATATAGAGTATACTGACCTAAATGAGCATAACACTTATTAGTACACTACTTTAAATACGTCTATAATAAACAATACTCTTGGATTAAATGTTTACAAACCTAATTGGGGTAAACTAATATTATATCACGGTTAAGTAGTTGGTGATAAAATACAAATTTGTGCATGATATGGAGTGCTACCCAATTAGTATTGGTGTCACGAATAGTCATATCCCCTAAGTGTAATTAGGGGTATAGTATAACTTATTGGTGCATATAGGTATCACTTGCTCAATATTTGGTAAGCATATATATGTATGTATCGAGGATACTATTTAATTTGATCATTACATTCACTATTAATATTAGTTATAAAGGTATGCAAGGTTATACTAATATAATATTAGGTATAACTTATAATTATATTAATATAATATAAATATTAGAGTAATTATCATATAAATATTTTATACCATATTCATAATATATGGGTATTTTTATGATAGGAGAACCATATAAATAATATGGTAATAAGATATCATATCAACTATAATTATACAGATATACCTTACTAAATTTATATACCTATAAGTATATGCTTACTATTTATAACTTATTTGGTATAAGATTATATAATGGAATAAATATAATTTTATTATAGGTCAAGATGAAATTAAAGATGTATGTAGTTATATTATTAATACATGATCAATTGTGATACCAATTATAGGATAATTTATTATATCTATTAAGTATATAAGTTACCTGAGGTACAATATGATTAAACTATGATACATCCACTGGTATCATAATATATTTCTTATAAGCCTATTATACATATTAGGTATTTCATATTGTAATATAATATTTATGTGCATATAGTGATAACAATTGACCTATTGGATATTACAAATATACCGTATGATACTATAATATTAAATATATTGTATTTAGTGAATTAATTACAAATATATATTTATCATATTTATATAGATAATTAATATCTTAGTATTAATTACTATATGGTATCACTTATCATGATACCATATAGTATATGTTATATAACTTGTTGTATTTCAATAGGTAATTTATAGCATATGTAAAGATTATATTATTACTAGTATAATATTAATAAACTATTATAAGTAATAACTATTTAATTAAGTATAATTTACTTAATTAATAAGTCATTGTATGCTATAATATGCTAAAGTTTATAATACTATATAGTTTGAGTATAAATTATATGAAAGATGGTATAAACAAGGGTAATATTTGGTCTATGACTAGTGATTATTATATACCAATAAGAATTATATGAAATTATAATTCATATAATTACGTATATGCTATAGGTACATACGATAAGTACACTAATATACGTGGTATATAAATATCTATATATACACTAATATACATATATATATATATATATATATGGTTTTGAATATACCCAAGATTACTATATTATTATAGGTATAATAATATAGTCATTACTTAAAATATTGGTAATCATACATGATAAATATTTAGGCACAGTATACTAACCATAATCTAATAAATACTTTTAGACATAATTAATATCTATATTTACAATAGGTATATAAGTATAACTAGGCAAGATAGACATTAATATAGATATCATATATACATCTCAAGTGTATGGTTAATACACTCTAATTGATATGGCTTATGCATTGTATTAACCATATAGTATAATTGAATAATCTGTATGACCAAATTATTGTATATACCGATTAATATAAGTAACAAGATGTAGTCAATAAATACATTAATTAGTAAAGTATATACATTATTAATGTTGTATTATACTCGTGTATAATACAATTAGGTTAAATAATTGTATAACAATACCTATAATTGGTAATATATAATTTGATAACACTATATCTCGTATAACCACATACATATTTTTATACTTGAGATGTATATATGATAATAACACATAATTGTAATATAATTCGGAATAATACTATTATCGATTATAGTATATACCAATTAATGCTATCTATTACTAGATAGTATACATAATGTATTACAATTAGTATGTCGTGATGGCACCTAGTCTCTAAGACTAGGTAAGCCTATCAATGCGGAATAATAATAAATATCTGAAATAAATAAACTACAATTCAAACAACTTCAACTCCCAAAACCCGGTAGAAATAAGTCACAAGCTTCTAAGAATTTATTCTC
Source organism: Nicotiana tomentosiformis (assembly GCF_000390325.3). Classification (NCBI taxonomy): domain Eukaryota; kingdom Viridiplantae; phylum Streptophyta; class Magnoliopsida; order Solanales; family Solanaceae; genus Nicotiana; species Nicotiana tomentosiformis. The sequence goes on along the minus strand of NC_090816.1, from coordinate 58,535,393 downwards.
AATGTCTCTATATGTCAAGGTCTAGATAAAATATAAGGAAGCAACATAAAATGATAGAAGGGGACTCCAGAGTCTGCGGACGCTGGCAGATATACCTCGAAGTCTCCGTGCGCAGGTAACTCAATGACGTCTAGGCTGGTAAAATATACCTGGATCTGCACAAAAAGATGTACAGAAGCGTAGTATGAGTACACCACAGCGGTACCCAGTAAGTGCCCAGCCTAATCTCAGTAGAGTAGTGACGAGGTCAGGTGAGGCCCTACTGGAATATAATAATTGCATGGTAAAATGTTTATCAATGTAGTAAAATAAAATGACATTGAAAATGAATCAAATAGTATGTCACATTTAATGACACCAAATAATTGCAAATAATATCTCGTGAAAATCAAAACAGAATTTCCTTCAACTTTATGAAAATCACAATAATAATCAAAGGCAACTACGGCCATAAATCAATATCAACAAGGGCACTCCCGAGGTACCGCCTCGTAGTCCCAAATCATAAATAAATTCACAATATCTCATTTCCTTATATCACCGCGGGAGCCTTCACAATTTATTTAAAGAAAATATTTTTCCCGAAATAGCATCCCGCGTTTTAGCCACCCTTATCACACCGCATGACTTCTAGTAGTTCCCCTACTAGCCACGCGTATCAAGCCACTTGTAACGACCCAACCGGTCATTTTAATCATTTACACTCATTTCAACTATTTGAGGTCTTGCATAACTTCCTACGAGGTATTATGACTTGTGTAAATTATCGGTTTTGGTTTTAAGGTATTTCAGAGTTAGCTTGGAAGAATGAATTTCATGTTGGAAGCTTAAGTTGAAATAGTGGATCGGATATGGACCTATGTGTAAACGAATTCAGATTTGAATTTTTATGATTTTAATAGATCCGTATTGAAATTTTGGAGCCATAGCAAAAAGAATCGTCGAATTCGGACATCGTATGAGAGAGTTATGCCCATTTCTGTATCGGAGGAGATTTCTCGTCGCTGCGAGTGCCCAGGGTAGCGTGGGGCGCTAGCCCTGGCACTGGAAATTTTTGGGAACTGGAAACTGCACCACAGGCAGCGCCCCACGCTACCTGTGACGCTCAAAAACACCAGAGGCTCTATAAACGGGGTTTTTGACCATTTTTGACAAAAATAGAGTTGGGGAGCTCGGTTTGGGCGATTTTTGGGCGATTTTCATGGGTAAACATTGGGGTAAGTGTTCTTTATCCTATATTGATTATATTTCATGATCCAATACTCATTTATATCATGAATCCGTGAATTTATGGAAGCAAAATCAGATTTTTGTAAAATCTTCCAAAAATGTAAAATGAAGATTTGAAGGTCAATCCGATATTAGAATTTGATAAAATTGGTATGGGTGGACTTGTAATTGAATGGATTATCGGATTTTGTGAGTTTCGTTGGATTCCGAGACATCGGTCCCACGGGCGATTTTTGAGTTAAATTTCGGATTTTGTTGGAAAAATTTGTATTCTCATATGGAATTAATTCCTACGATTCGTGTTGAGTATATTGAATTAATTGTGAATAGATTTGGAGCTTTTGGAGACCGAGTCCAGAGACGAGGGCATCCCGGAGTAGGATTTTACGCTGTTTAGGTAAGTAACAGTTTTAACTCTGGCTTTGAGGGTATAAACCGGGAGATTTGACATCACGTGATTGTTTGGAAGTGATATCCACGCTAGGTGACGAGCGTGTAAGTGTGCACCGTGAGAGATTGAGACTTGGTCCATCCCGTGAGGTTGTGAGGCCTAATGGCTATTATCTATGGTTATGTGTTTATTTGTTGTTGAAATTGTTTGCCTTCATGTTAGAGATCATGCTTAGGCTTTATTCATGCTCACATTATTGGTACTAAGTCAGAGAAAATATTGTACATGTTACCTCAGTCTCTATTATTTGCTAAAATATGGTGGTACTTGATGTGGGTTGTGTTCCCTTATTTGTTGGTGATGATGAGGCTAGTGAGGTACATGATTGAGTGAGGCAGAGGGCCTGGTTGTGAGGATATTAATATCATAGCGCATGAGTTGTCCGCGTAGCACGTGAGTTGACCGTGCGGGTCCAGGTAGTGATACCATAGCGCGTGAGTTGTCCGCGTAACACGTGAGTTGACCGTGCGGATCCAGGTATTGATATTGATTGAGTGAGGCAGAGGGCCTGGTTGTGAGGATATTAATATCATAGCGCGTGAGTTGTCCGCGTAGCACGTGAGTTGACCGTGCGGGTCCAGGTAGTGATACCATAGCGCGTGATTTGTCCGCGTAGCACGTGAGTTGACCGTGCGGATCCAGGTATTGATATTGATTGAGTGAGGCAGAGGACCTGGTTGTGAGGATATTAATGCCATAGCGCGTGAGTTGTCCGCGTAGCACGTGAGTTGACCGTGCGGGTCCAGGTTTTGATACCATAGCGCGTGAGTTGTCCGCGTAGCACGTGAGTTGACCGTGCGGATCCAGGTATTGATATGATGGCACGTGAGTTGTCCGTGCTTAGCGCTTGGGCTTTGGGAGCCCCTCCGGAGTCTGTACACACCCCCAGCGAGCACAGAGTGTTGAGTGTTTTGAGTATTGAGTGTTGAGTGAGAGTGATGAGTGATAGTGTGGCACTGCTGTGAGGTTGTATTTATTTATACTGTTGCTGCATTTATCTGTTAAACTTCTTTGTGGCATTTACAGAGTTATGGAATTTACCTGTTTATTTTCGTTTATTTTTAAATTGTGAAAATAAATAATTGGACTATTTTACTTAGCTCGTCACTACTGCTCAGTTCCTTAGTTATTTATGTTACTACTGAGTCGGTTGTACTCATACTACACCCTGCACTTTATGTGCAGATCCATGTGAGTTAGAGCGCGACGATTGTTGAATTCTGTGGAGATTTCAAGGTAGCTGCTAGCATCCGCAGGACCTTGTTATGCCTTTTATCATTTCTTCTTTTGGATTGTATTGATAGTTAGACAGTTTCATTTCTTAGTTCATAGATTTAGACGCTCATGACTTAGTGACACTCCGATGTTTGGGGCTCGTTTTCGTATTTCTAAAAATATATTTAGAGTTGATTTAGTTATGATAAATTCAAGTGTTGAAATATTTTATTAAATTCTTATAATCGATTTAGTAGAAATATTTAGGGAAGTAGGCTTGCCTTGTAACACGATAGGCGCCATCACGACCATGGTTAGATTTTTTGGTTGTGACAAGTTGGCATCAGAGCTCTAGGTTACATAGGTCTCACGAGTTATGAGCGAGTTTAGTAGAGTCTTGCGGATCGGTACGGAGACTGCATAACCCTTAGGAAATTTCACATTCTTGGATTCTTATCGTGCGTTATTGATTCAACTTGAAGTGCAACTCTTTGAATTCCTTCCACATATTCGTATGCGCACATGAGCGCTCAGTATCAGTTGTGCCTCGATGGCTTGTGATTCCCTGGATGAGGTGCGAGATGTGATTTCTGTGTGTTGATGTTGGGCCATTCTGGAGGACTCGAGGCCGGGGTTTGACTATAGCTTGAGCACTGAGGTATTGACTGTGTGAGTGCATGCTTGTGGTACTTTTGGGGATATTTAAGAGAGTATTCAACGGCTTATGAGCCTTAGGGCGGTGTGGTTTTATGCTTGGGTCTCGTGTGGTGAGTCTGGGTTGAGGATTGTGGTGTTATGGCGGGGAGAAGTATCAATTTGAAGGTAATTTAGAAGGAACTCGGATGGATAGGACATCTTGGTAGCAGGTTGGATCGGCATGGTAATGGGTATGATTGGTTCTTTGGGTGTGTATGAGGTAGTGAGTTTTACAGGTATTTTGTGGCAATGTCCTTGGGTTTTTGGTAGTCTGCGTAGGTTGGTTGAGTTAGAAGGATTCAGTCCTGACGAATTGATTTTTGTGCCATTGGGGATCGGAGAAAGTTCTTGATGGTTTTGAGAACAACTCTTGGCACGTTCGAGGACGAACGTATGTTTAAGTGGGGGAGATTGTAACGACCCGACCGGTCGTTTTAAGCATTTACACTCCTTTCAACTATTTGAGGTCTTGCATAACTTCCTATGAGGTATTATGACTTGTGTAAATTATCGGTTTTGGCTTTAAGGTATTTCGGAGTTAGCTTGGAAGAATGAATTTCATGTTGGAAGCTTAAGCTGAAATAGTGGATCGGATATGGACCTATGTGTAAACGAATTTAGATTTGAATTTTTATGATTTCAATAGATCCGTATTGAAATTTTGGAGCCATAGCAAAAAGAATCGTCGAATTCGGACATCGTATGAGAGAGTTATGCCCATTTCTGTATCGGAGGAGATTTCCCGTCGCCGCGAGCGCCCAGGGTAGCATGGAGCGCTAGCCCTGGTGCTGGGAATTTTTGGGAACTGGAAACTGCGCCACAGGCAGCGCCCCACGCTACCTGTGACGCTCAAAAACACCAGAGGCTCTATAAACGGTTTTTTTGACCATTTTTGACAAAAATAGAGTTGGGGAGCTTGGTTTGGGCGATATTTGGGCGATTTTCATGGGTAAACATTGGGGTAAGTGTTCCTTATCCTATATTGATTATATTTCATGATCCAATACTCATTTATATCATGAATCCGTGAATTTATGGAAGCAAAATCAGATTTTTGTAAAATCTTCCAAAAATGTAAAATGAAGATTTGAAGGTCAATCCGATATTAGAATTTGATAAAATTGGTATGGGTGGACTTGTAATTGAATGGATTATCGGATTTTGTGAGTTTCGTTGGATTCCGAGACATGGGTCCCACGGGCGATTTTTGAGTTAAATTTCGGATTTTGTTGGAAAAATTTGTATTCTCATATGGAATTAATTCCTACGATTCGTGTTGAGTATATTGAATTAATTGTGAATAGATTTGGAGCTTTTGGAGACCGAGTCCAGAGACGAGGGCATCCCGGAGTAGGATTTTACGCTGTTTAGGTAAGTAACAGTTTTAACTCTGGCTTTGAGGGTATAAACCGGCAGATTTGACATCACGTGATTGTTTGGAAGTGATATCCACGCTAGGTGACGAGCGTGTAAGTGTGCACCGTGAGAGATTGAGACTTGGTCCATCCCGTGAGGTTGTGAGGCCTAATGGCTATTATCTATGGTTATGTGTTTATTTGTTGTTGAACTTATTTGCCTTCATGTTAGAGATCATGCTTAGCCTTTATTCATGCTCACATTATTGGTACTAAGTCAGAGAAAATATTGTACATGTTACCTCAGTCTCTATTATTTGCTAAAATGTGGTGGTACTTGATGTGGGCTGTGTTCCCTTATTTGTTGGTGATGATGAGGCTAGTAAGGTACATGATTGAGTGAGGCAGAGGGCCTAGTTGTGAGGATATTAATATCATAGCGCATGAGTTGTCCGCGTAGCACGTGAGTTGACCGTGCGGGTCCAGGTAGTGACACCATAGCGCGTGAGTTGTCCGCATAGCACGTGAGTTGACCGTGCGGATCCAGGTATTGATATTGATTGAGTGAGGCAGAGGGCCTGGTTGTGAGGATATTAATATCATAGCGCGTGAGTTGTCCGCGTAGCACGTGAGTTGACCGTGCGGGTCCAGGTAGTGATACCATAGCGCGTGATTTGTCCGCGTAGCACGTGAGTTGACCGTGCGGATTCAGGTATTGATATTGATTGAGTGAGGCAGAGGGCCTGGTTGTGAGGATATTAATACCATAGCGCGTGAGTTGTCCGTGTAGCACGTGAGTTGACCGTGCGGGTCCAGGTATTGATACCATAGCGCGTGAGTTGTCCGCGTAACACGTGAGTTGACCGTGCGGATCCAGGTATTGATATGATGGCACGTGAGTTGTCCGTGCTTAGCGCTTGGGCTTTGGGAGCCCCTCCGGAGTCTGTACACACCCCCAGTGAGCGCAGAGATGTTGAGTGTTTTGAGTATTGAGTGTTGAGTGAGAGTGATGAGTGATAGTGTGGCACTGCTGTGAGGTTGTATTTATTTATACTGTTGCTGCATTTATCTGTTAAACTTCTTTGTGGCATTTACAGAGTTATGGAATTTACCTGTTTATTTCCGTTTATTTTTAAATTGTGAAAATAAATAATTGGACTATTTTACTTAGCTCGTCACTACTGCTCAGTTCCTTAGTTATTTATATTACTACTGAGTCGGTTGTACTCATACTACACCCTGCACTTTATGTGCAGATCCAGGTGAGTTAGAGCGCGACGATTGTTGAATTCTTTGGAGATTGCAAGGTACCTGCTAGCATCCGCAGGACCTTGTTACGCCTTTTATCATTTCTTCTTTTGGATTGCATTGACAGTTAGACAGTTTCATTTCTTAGTTCATAGATTTAGACGCTCATGACTTAGTGACACCCCGATGTTTGGGGCTCGTTTTCGTATTTCTAAAAATATATTTAGAGTTGATTTAGTTATGAGAAATTCAAGTGTTGAAATGTTTTATTAAATTCTTATAATCGATTTAGTAGAAATATTTAGGGAAGTAGGCTTGCCTTGTAACACGATAGGCGCCATCACGACCATGGTCAGATTTTTGGGTCGTGACACCACCCTTATCTCACCGCATGCGTTTCAACACCCAGACCTTATACCACCACATGCGTATCAATATCAAAATATATCACAATTTGCACCTCAAGTGCTCAAATAATTTAACTTGCCAAAATAATTCAACAACAATATTTTTTCACAATAAAGAGCTCACGGCTCATGCCAAAATAAATCATCAATAATAGTTTGCCACAATAAAGAGCTCACGGCTCATGCCAAAATAAATCATCAATAATAGTTTGCCACAATAAAGAGCTCACGGCTCATGCCAAAATAAATCATCAATAATAGTTTTCCACAATAAAGAGCTCACAGCTCATGTCAAAATAATTCATCAATAATATTCTTCCACAATAAAGAGCTCACGACTCCCTCACAATGAGTATAAAAATATTCAGGAGTAAATAATTTAGGAAAATAATATTTCAAAATCTTTACTACGTTGCTTCAATATAAAGTTTAAAAATGTCAAATACTTCATATTAATAATATTTAATTTAAATAAAATCAACCTTCAAATAATGCACAGAATAAAAGAAACCAAGTTTCAACTAAACAGGTAAAACAATTAGTAAGAAAAGATCAAACAAATTTGAAGTATATATCTCACATCAATGATGAAGAATATAACAATATAAAATAATTTAATAAATGCGCAACAGTGATCTACACAATTTAAAAATATAATCTTTCATAATTTAACCCGTGTACACACTAGTCACCTCGTGCACACGACTTTCAACATATTTCAATAATCACATCAATACCAATCCTAGGGGAAATTTCCCCCACACAAGGTTAGACAAGTCACTTACCTCGACTTGCTCCAATTTAACCAAGTATTATGCTTTTTTCCTCGAATTTTCGACTCCGATCGACTCGTATCTAGTCATAATTAATTTGATACAGTCAACAAAAATTATAGTAATCACTTTCATAAGAAAATATTATATTTTCATTAAAATCCGAAATTAGCTCAAAATTTGCCCGTGGGGCCCACATCTCGGAATCCGACAAAACTTATAAAATCTGATAACCCATTCAATTACGAGTCCACCCATACTAATTTTACCAAAATCCGATAACAACTCGACCTCCAAATCTTAAATTTTCGTTTTTGGAAGATTTTGCAAAAATCTTGATTTCTTCCATTTAAATCCGAAATAAATGATGAATATGACCATGGATTTATGAAATATAATCACATTTGGATATAGAACACTTACCCAAGTTGAAGTCTTGAAGAAATCCTCAAAATCGCCCAAGAACCGTGCTCCAAAACTCCAAAACGAAATGAAGGAAATGACCATTTTTGGTCCTTAAGTTTCTGCCCCAAAAACACTATTCCGGTCGCTAAAATTTCAATCCCATCACTAAAAGTGTCACATCTGGTCGCTAAAGGTGCACACCAGGACTATTTACACCAGCAATTTTATTTCACTAAAAAGGCTCTAACTCCATCATACGAACTCGGAATTCGACGATTCTTATTCCTATGAGTCACAAATAAAACTACGAACTCATTCGTTCAATCGAAACTCAATTCGGAGCTCATTTGCTCAATGTGATACCAATTTCGCTCGTTAAACAATTAACTCATATTTCGCGCTTAAAACTCAATCGCGACTTGATGAAATTAGGCCAAACTTTTCAGATCACTCCTATAATTCATTATCAAAATGTTGAAAGTCTCGAAATCGAATTTCGATCTCTAGAACTAAAAATGGACTTTTGGATCATTACATGCTTATGTTGAAAACATCAAACTCTTCCTCGACAGCCTGTAGTGTATCAATCATAACTTCTTGTACTCAACTCCAACTGCCAAACGGTTTAAAGTTCTGCAAACTAGATACAAAGTACTACAACTTTCATGTTTTGCTCATCGCCCAACTCCTTATAGATTGCGAGATATAAGCTCCCAAAGTCAGCCCTGTGCAGCAGAAATTTCTAGCGATGCACATTGTTGTAGCAAAAATCTGCAGTAGCAGCTTCAGCCAATCGATCATAACATTTTGTATAAATGTCTGAATGATAAATGGTTTATCATTATGGAAACTAGAATCAAAGGGCTACAACTTTCATGTTTTGAAAATGTTCAGATTCCTTATAGATTTCGAGATATAAGCTTCCAAAGTCAGCTCTACGATTGCACCGGTTGCTGTCCAAAAACAGCTTCTGCAGCAGAAAAATTCCAGCAGCTCCTTTTTGTCCGAAATTCATTCCGTTAACCTTTCGAAATCCACCCGAGGTCCTCAGTACCTTAACCAAATATACCAACATGTCCCAAAATACAATATGAACTTAGTTGAGGCTTCAAACCATGCCAAACAACGCCGAAATTATGAATCGCGCATCGAATCGAATTATGAGTTTTCAAATCTTCCAACTTCTATATTTTGCACCGAAACATATCAAATCAATTCCGATTGACCTCAGATTTTGCACACAAGTCATAAATGACATAATGGATTTATAAAATTTCAGAATTGGATTTCGACCCCGATATCAAAAAGTCAACCCCTCGGTCAAACTTCCCAAAAATTCAACTTTCGGCATTTCAAGCCTAATTCTACTACGGACTTCCAAATAAAATTCCGATCACGCTCCTAAGTCCAAAATCACCATACGGAGCTGTTGGAATCATCAAAATTCTATTCCGGGGTCGTTTGCACATAATTTGACATCCGTCACTATTTGAACTTAAACTTTTAATTTTTCATCAAAATTCCATATCTCTGGCTAGGGACCTCGGAATTTGATTCCGGGCATACACCTAAGTCCCAAATCACGATACAGACCCAGCAAAATTGTCAAAATACTAATCCGAGTCTGTTTGCTCAAAATGTTGACCAAAGTCAACTCAGTTGAGTTTTAAAGCTCTAATTCACATTTTAATCCATTTTTCACCTGAAAACTTTTCCGAAATTTTTTCACGGACTGCACACTCAAGTCGAGTAATGGTAAATAGTGCTTAGATCACATAATTAATCATTAAATTTAAAGATGATATTTTAGGTCATCACATTCTCCACCTCTAAAACAAACGTTCGTCCTCGAACGGAGTTAGAAAAAGTACGTGAGCTGGTGAATAAGTGTGGATAACAGCTGCATAAATCATTCTCGACCTCCCAAGTCGCCTCCTCGACCGGATGACCCCTCCACTGAACCTTTACAGAAGCAATGTTCTTTGACCTCAGCTTTCGAACCTGCCTATCTAAAATAGCCACTGGTTCCTCAACATAAGATAGATCCTTGTCCAACTGAACCGAACTGAAGTCTAACACATGAGACGGATCGCCGTGATATTTCTGAAGCATAGAAACATGGAATACCGGATGACCGGCAAGGAGACTAGGTGGTAGTGCAAGTTTGTAAGCCACCTCTCCAACTCTCTCAAGAATCTTAAAAGGCCCAATATACCTAGGGCTCAAATTGCCCTTCTTTCCGAACCTTATCACACCCTTCATAGGCGAAACCCGGAGCAATACCCGCTCACCAACCATGAATGCAACATCACGAACCTTCCGATCCGCATAACTCTTCTGTCTAGATTGGGCTGTACGAAGTTGATCCTCAATCAACTTAACCTTTTCCAAGGCATCCTGAACCAAGTCTGTACCCAAAAGTCTAGCCTCGCCTGGTTCGAACCAACCCACTGGAGACCGGCACCGCCTACCATACAAGGCCTCATACGGAGCCATCTGGATGCTTGACTGGTAACTGTTGTTGTAAGCAAACTCCGCAAGTGGTAAGAACTGATCCCAAGCACCTATCACACACGCACGAAGCATATCCTCTAGTATTTGAATAGTGCATTCAGACTGCTCGTCCGTCTGAGGGTGAAATGTTGTACTCAACTCCACACGAGTACCTAACCCTCTATGTAAAGCCCTCCAAAATCGTGAGGTAAACTGTGTACCCCGATCAGAGATGATGGATATCGGTACACCGTGAAGTCTGACAATCTCGCGAATATATACCTGAGCCAGCTGCTCTGAAGAGTAAGTAGTAATCACAGGAATAAAATGAGCTGACTTAGTCAATCTATCCACAATCACCCAAACTGCATTGAACTTCCTCCGAGTCCGTAGGAGCCCAACAACGAAATCCGTATTGATCTGCTCCCATTTCCATTCTGGAATTTCCAACTTCTGAAGCAATCCACCCGGTCGTTGATGCTCATATTTCACCTACTGACAATATAGGCACCGAGCTACATATTTCATTATGTCTTTCTTCATCCGCCTCCACCAATAGTGTTGTCTCAAGTCTTGCTACATCTTCGCAGCACCCGAATGTATGGAGTACCGCAAACTGTGAGCCTCCCGGAGAATCAATTCATGAAAACCATTTATATTTGGCACACATAGCCTGCCCTACATCCGTAATACATCTTCATCTCCAATAGTGACTTCCTTGGTATTGCCATGCTGAACTGTGTCCTTAAGGACAAGTAGATGGGGGTCGTCATACTGACATTCCCTGATACGATCATAAAGAGAAGACTGAGAAACCACACAAGCCAAAACTCGACTCGGCTCGAAAACATCCAAACTGACAAACTGGTTGGCCAAGGCCTGAACATCTAAGGCCAAAGGCCTCTCTGCTACCGGTAAATATGCTAAGCTGCCTAAACTCTCCGCCTTACGACTCAAGGCATCGGCCACCACATTGGCCTTCCCAAGATGATAGAGAATGGTGATATCATAATCCTTAAGCAACTCCAACCACCTCTGCTGCCGCAAATTAAGAACATTATGTTTAAATAAATGTTATAGACTTCGGTGATCGGTGTAGACCTCACAATGGACACCGTACAAATAATGCCGCCAAATTTTTAAGGCATGAACAATAGTTGCTAACTCCACGTCATGTACATGATAATTCTTCTCATGCACTTTTAACTGTCTGGACGCGTAGGCAATCACCCTACCGTCTTGTATCAACATCGCGCCGAGACCAATATGCGATGCGTCACAATACACAGTATAAGACCTTGAATATGTAACTAATACCAACGCTTGTGTCGGAGTCAAAGTGATCTTGAGCTTCTGAAAGCTTAACTCACACTCGTCTGACCCTGTAAATGAGGCACCCTCTTGGATCAATTTGGTCTTAATAGTTGTTCATAATCAATTACAGAATCGTCATTTAACCTCATGTTAACAAAAATCTCGTTGCAAACGTTCACAATACTGATAACTAGATGTGAGGCATGAAGACTTCATAATTATTTACTCGAATTAATGAGTCACATTTAACGCCACCTAGGCGGGCACCTATCTCGTAGGTTAAAAATTAATAATTACAACACGAATTTGACAACTATGCCCAAAGAATTTCATATAAGAATTTTCAAATAAGCCTAACATGCCTGACTCCCTATTAGTACTATAGTACAAATTTAATTTCACAAGGGAGAACTTAAACACAAGAATTTTCCTCACAAGGATCTCATCCTTATATAACTTCCACCGCAGCTCGTAGCCCGGTTTAAACATATCAATTTACATAAAAATGTGAGGATCTCGTCCTCAGTTCTGAATCACAAGTAATATGCACATCGTGCCAATTGAAAATTTCCATTTTCTCCTTTTAAATAATTTCGGTTACACCAAATCACAACACATAATGAACCCCACACTGGTAGGGCATATAATTCACAATTTGCAATTAATTATTCAGAATTTACATAAAAATTTACCGAAATGAGTAACAGAAAGCCACATTTAGCCTCGCAGCTCTTATTAGTGACCAACACGAAATGATAGGCGTAGTTATCTCCATAAAATCTCCCAACAGGGGTAAACACATAAGTAGATTATAGAATTATGAAGCTCACTCATAAGTGGAGCACAATAGGAAGACTCGTTTCGATATTGAGAACCGAATCAACTTAAGGAAATTATTCCTTTATATTAAATCGAGGTCGTACCTGCAACGACACCATCTGATGTAGCGACCTCCGCCATACCGTAAAACAAATATATCAACGGCTGGGTCTCCACCTCTAGGACGCCTTTTACTCATATGACCTTCACCCCTAACTGGTCGTGTGGGTGGTGTAGTAACTGCAATGGGGCACGTAGCCTGAGTGCTTTGATGAAATAAGTCTCTCCCAAGTTTTTGACAATTTTTCTTATGATGTGCCTAGTATCACCGTATTCATAACAACTCCTTTGCAGGTTAGGCTGCTCATATTGAGTCTGTGCCAGAAAACTGGAATAACCATTGTAGGAACTCATGTCGGTGGTGCATTAAAAGAACTTACTGGAGCACCCCGAGTAATCCGATGTGCAGACTGGACTGGACGACTGCCTGAGCCAAGTGGGCGGTGTTGCATTAGCTGGTCTGCCCTCTTCATAGTCTTACCACGAACACTGGTGGAGAATTATCTCTCCCAAGACAAATTTCTTCTTTTGTTATGCTGACTCAACACTGTTGAGCTGACCCATTTCTTAACATACTCTTTGATTCTTCTTTGGGGTAACCCTTACCCCTATTTATACACAACGATCACAAAAGTAGAGCTCCATACAGACAAATCTTGGCACGAACCACATAGTCTAGAATCTCGTCAACAACTATACTTACTCCGAAGCACTCCAAAATCCGCAACAGTGACGTCCACGCTAAGTAGACCTTCTACAAATTTAGAGTTGTTTCTATAACTCCTTTGCTATTGAAGTATAGGATTATTAAGGAGGCGGACATACCGCAAGTCCCAACCTTATCCTCTACAAAATCTCAGGTCTTAAACATGTGTAAATTTTAGGGAACCTTTCAGTACCACATATATACATTTCAGGCCAAAACTGATATAATACATGACCCCACAATCCACCCATTGGTAGTGGACTCCCCCTACTCAGCGCGAAGTCATAGGTCACAACGTCTGATAATCCACAATAATAATCTTCACAGCGTGTATAAATCAACCAGACGCCAATGTCCGTTGCACCCCGCACATGATTCACTAGGTGATCTCTCAATACGCCCACATCTTCAGTCGGAATCACACGTTAAGGAAATGTTTGAGCATCTCCGGCTCCCTCGTAGTCCATCTGCGGCATCACGAACCGTCGACACACAACTGATATTGAGTGCACAATGTCATACACGAGTGGATACAAAGGAATATGAGATATATGTTTCACGCTAAATCAATGTCGCACGATAAGGAATCAAGGAAGTGAATATTTTCCTAACAGTTCCATAGCCTCCCGAAGATAAGTACAGACGTCTCCGTACCGATCCGCAAGACTCTACTAAACCTGCTTATGACTCATAACACCTATGAACCTAGTGCTCTGATACCAACTTGTCACGACCCCAAATTCCCTCCGTATGATGTCGTGATGGCACCTAGTCTCTAAGACTAGGTAAGCCTATCAATGCGGAATAATAATAAATATCTGAAATAAATAAACTACAATTCAAACAATTTCAACTCCCAAAACCCGGTAGAAATAAGTCACAAGCTTCTAAGAATTTATTCCCAATGTCTCTATATGTCAAGGTCTAGATAAAATATAAGGAAGCAACATAAAATGATAGAAGGGGACTCCGGAGTCTGCGGACGCTGGCAGATATACCTCGAAGTCTCCGTGCGCAGGTAACTCAATGACGTCTAGGCTGGTAAAATGTACCTGGATCTGCACAAAAAGATGTACAGAAGCGTAGTATGAGTACACCACAGCGGTACCCAGTAAGTGCCAAGCCTAACCTCAGTAGAGTAGTGACAAGGTCAGGTGAGGCCCTACTGGAATATAATAATGGCATGGTAAAATGTTTATCAATGTAGTAAAATAAAATGACATTGAAAATGAATCAAATAGTATGTCACATTTAATGACACCAAATAATTGCAAATAATATCTCGTGGAAATCAAAACAGAATTTCCTTCAACTTTATGAAAATCACAATAATAATCAAAGGCAACTACGGCCATAAATCAATATCAATAAGGGCACTCCCGAGGTACCGCCTCGTAGTCCCAAATCATAAATAAATTCACAATATCTCATTTTCTTATATCACCGCGGGAGCCTTCACAATTTATTTAAAGAAAACATTTTTCCCGAAATAGCATTCCGCGTTTTAGCCACCCTTATCACACCGCATGACTTCTAGTAGTTCCTCTACTAGCCACGCGTATCAAGCCACCCTTATCTCACCGCATGCGTTTCAACACCCAGACCTTATACCACCGCATGCGTATCAATATCACAATATATCACAATTTGTACCTCAAGTGCTCAAATAATTTAACTTGCCAAAATAATTCAACAATAATATTTTTCCACAATAAAGAGCTCACGGCTCATGCCAAAATAAATCATCAATAATAGTTTTCCACAATAAAGAGCTCACAGCTCATGTCAAAATAATTCATTAATAATATTCTTCCACAATAAAGAGCTCACGGCTCCCTCACAATGAGTATAAAAATATTCAGGAGTAAATAATTTAGGAAAATAATATTTCAAAATCTTTACTACGTTGCTTCAATATCAAGTTTAAAAATGTCAAATACTTCATATTAATAATATTTAATTTAAAGAAAATCAACCTTTAAATAATGCACAGAATAAAAGAAACCAAGTTTCAACTAAACAGGTAAAACAATTAGTAAGAAAAGATCAAACAAATTTGAAGTATATATCTCACATCAATGATGAAGAATATAACAAGATAAAATAATTTAATAAATGCGCAACAGTGATCTACACAATTTAAAAATATAATCTTTCGCAATTTAACCCGTGTACACACTCGTCACCTCGTGCACACGACTTTCAACATATTTTAATAATCACATCAATACCAATCCTAGGGGAAATTTCTCCCACACAAGGTTAGACAAGTCACTTACCTCGACTTGCTCCAATTTAACCAAGTATTATGCTTTTTCCTCGAATTTCTGACTCCGATCGACTCGTATCTAGTCATAATTAATTCGATACAGTCAACAAAAATTATAGTATTCACTTTCATAAGAAAATATTACAGTTTCATTAAAATCCGAAATTAGCTCAAAATTTGCCTGTGGGGCCCACATCTCAGAATCCGGCGAAACTTATAAAATCCGACAACCCATTCAATTACGAGTCCACCCATACCAATTTTACCAAAATCCGATAACAACTCGACCTCCAAATCTTAAATTTTTGTTTTTGGAAGATGTTTTGCAAAAAATCTTGATTTCTTCCATTTAAATCCGAAATAAATGATGAATATGACCATGGATTTATGAAATATAATCACATTTGGATATAGAACACTTACCCAAGTTGAAGTCTTGAAGAAATCCTCAAAATCGCCCAAGAACCGTGCTCCAAAACTCCAAAACGAAATGAAGGAAATGACCATTTTTGGTCCTTAAGTTTCTGTCCCAAAAACACTATTCCGTTCGCTAAAAGTCCAATCCCGTCGCTAAAAGTGTCACATCTGGTCGCTAAAGGTGCACACAAGGACTATTTACACCAGCAGTTTTATTTCACTAAAAAGGCTCTAACTCCATCATACGAACTCGGAATTCGACGATTCTTATTCCTATGAGTCACAAATAAAACTACGAACCCATTCGTTCAATCGAAACTCAATTCGGAGCTCATTTGCTCAATGTGATACCAATTTCGCTCGTTTAACAATTAACTCATATTTCGCGCTTAAAACTCAATCGTGACTTGATGAAATTAGACCAAACTTTCCAGATCACTCCTATAATTCATTATCAAAATGTCGAAAGTCTCGAAATTGAATTTCGATCTCTAGAACTAAAAATGGACTTTTGGATCATTACATGCTTATGTTGAAAACATCAAACTCTTCCTCGACAGCCTGTAGTGTATCAATCATAACTTCTTGTACTCAACTCCAACTGCCAAACGGTTTAAAGTTCTGCAAACTAGATACAAAGTACTACAACTTTCATATTTTGCTCATCGCCCAACTCCTTATAGATTACGAGATATAAGCTCCCAAAGTCAGCCCTGTGCAGCAGAAATTTCTGGCGATGCACACTGCTGTAGCAAAACTCTGCAGTAGCAACTTCAGTCAATCGATCATAACATTTTGTATAAATGTCTGAATGATAAATGGTTTATCATTCTGGAAACTAGAATTAAAGGGCTACAAATACTGTTTTGAAAATATTCAGATTCCTTATAGATTTCGAGATATAAGCTTCCAAAGTCAGCTCTGCGATTGCACCGGTTGCTGTCCAAAAACAGCTTCTGCAGCAGAAAAATTCCAGCAGCTCCTTTTTGTCCGAAATTCATTCCGTTAACCTTCCGAAATCCACCCGAGGCCCTCGGTATCTTAACCAAATATACCAACATGTCCCAAAATACAATATGAACTTAGTTGAGGCTTCAAACCATGCCAAACAACGCCGAAATTACGAATCGCGCATCGAATCGAATTATGAGTTTTCAAATCTTCCAACTTTTATATTTTGCGTCGAAACATATCAAATCAATTCCGATTGACCTCAAATTTTGCACACAAGTCATAAATGACATAATGGATTTATAAAAAATTTCAGAATCGGATTTCGACCCCGATATCAAAAAGTCAACCCCTCGGTCAAACTTCCCAAAAATTCAACTTTTGGCATTTCAAGCCTAATTCTACTACGGACTTCCAAATAAAATTCTAATCACGCTCCTAAGTCCAAAATCACCATACGGAGCTGTTGGAATCATCAAAATTCTATTCCGGGGTCGTTTGCACATAATTTGACATCCAGTCACTATTTGAACTTAAACTTTTAATTTTTCATCAAAATTCCATATCTCTGGCTAGGGACCTCGGAATTTGATTTCGGGCATACACCTAAGTCCCAAATCACGATATAGACCTACCAAAATTGTCAAAATACTGATCCGAGTCTGTTTGCTCAAAATGTTGACCAAAGTCAACTCAGTTGAGTTTTAAAGCTCTAATTCATATTTTAATCCATTTTTCACCTGAAAACTTTTCCGAAATTTTTTTACGGACTGCACACTCAAGTCGAGTAATGGTAAATAGTGCTTAGATCACATAATTAATTATTAAATTTAAAGATGACATTTTGGGTCATCATAGAAATATACGTTGGGTATAGGTATGAAATAGGTTATTATCATGGTATATCACAATGGCTATATACCATAATATTAATGATTGTTTATACTATTATATCATATATGCATTAATTACCTAATGCATATTATCAATCTATAGTAATTAACCATATCACTTGTTACTATAATATGTATACATTAAATCAGAAAATAGACTAAATTATAATATGTTTACTTAAATTAATAGGGTATCAACACTATAGATTTATGACATAAATTATAATTAGTGTTAGGTTATATGCTGATAAAAGGTATTATGGATAAATTAATGTTAGGTAACCTATAGTTACTAAATCACATGGAATTATATGAATACGATATCATATATTGTCATAAATGATATACTATATTATACTATTCTATGCATAAATGATCATATAAGCAATACCAAACTAAATATATTTAATATAAGAATGTATGAATTAACTAGTGTCAATGGGGGTGTTAACGGATCATTGGTTTTCCATGATGATCACCAATACTATATGCTAATAACATGGAATATCACTGAGATTGGTATACATGACTGCAAGCATTATAAGTAACCATACATTATAGGGTGAACTTGGGTTTGAAATCAGATTAACCCAAGTGAATGTACGGATCATACTTCCCCCACTTTGGGTACTTATGGATTATACCACGTGACACCAATAACCTATAGTTCTATTGGTGAAATACTTACCAATAGAACCTATATGCTCAAGTTCTATTGGTGAAGCAACCCATCAATAGAAGCCTATTTGGTGAAAATTCACCAAATATATACCACCAATATACCACTGACTATTTCACTTACATACTATAGGTTACCTATAGTGAATATCACTATAGATAACACGTATAGGGTTATTATTTGATGGCATATTTTATCATATATAAATATGATAAAATATAACACATTAAACTATAGCATGTACGGATTTTAACTCAATGTTCCCCATCTGCTATCCTCTCGTTATACGTATATATGATTTTGAGGTTATGCCTGATGGGGAACCTATAAATATAAATTTATAGACTTGTGATTATCATCAAATTATCGTAATATAGGCAATACAATTAAGTAATATTTGCCTATATTTGTTATTGCAATCAGTTGGTAATGTACCTATAATTCTTATAGATTAACCCAAGTGAATGTACGAATCATACTTCCCCCACTTTGGGTACTTATGGATTATACCATTTATTACAATATATTTATATAACTATAATAACATAAGTAAATTCAATAACCTATTACGTATAAGTAATAGTTAAATAGTTATCAAGATATGTTATACTAGTATAAATAGTGATATGTAAACCATTTATAAATACACACCGTTTACATATCATTTAGTTAAGTAATATTTGTGATAACCTATTTTATACGATATGAACATATTTAACTAATGTAAATTCAATAACCATAGTTGCCTATCTAATTATATAAGTAGTTTAAGATTATATCATAATTTTAAACTATCCGTATTAATATGAACCTTCACCATTGGGTTATATTTTATACCACAGATAATCAAATGGTATGCAAAATTAGTGTTAGGTTATAATATCAAATATAGCTATATGATTACAGGATATATCTCAATCATTAAAATTATTGAATTCATAAATGTACTATAAATTCAATAACCTATTACGTTTGAGTAACCACCATTCCCACCTATTAATATATAGTATTGTTGTTGATATATTAACCATTTGGTATACCTTATAACATAATCTATCTGAACACTAATTCCATAATATAGTATTGATTATTTATATATTAACCTCATATTACTTATATGACTATAATTATGGTCTACATCCATTTATACGATAGTATAAATTTACCATCTTATGTTAATACAAATTTGAGAAAATTATACTATAATAGATATTTGGTTATATCAACATAAGTATCAAGTATATACATGAAATTAGAATATTTGAAATACAATCATTGGTATTATGCTTGAAAATTTATTTTATATGATTCAATCACCCCCAAGCAGGTGAACCCGTGGATGTAACCTATGTTCGAACGTTTATTTACCTCAATGCCACCATTGACTTATAATGTATGGATCATATGGTGGTATAGTGAATACGTACAACCCCCCGGAGTATTATTAAGAGCATGTAACCATTATATGATTTCACAATAGTCATATTTGGAGAGCAATTTATCCAAATTCTCTTTCTACATCGGGATCTATATAATACTATAGTCATTCAACCTACAAACCTTGGAAGGCATACTTCATATAGACTCTTGAAACTTTGGAAATCCAAAGAAATATATATACACTTAACCTAAATGCCACATATGGATATTCTCTTTATACCCAAATCGTATTAACGATAATTAGAGCATAATGAATTATAGTGAACTAAACTGACTATGACTGATAACTAAATGTTCAATCACCAATTCTTATATAAAGAGAATAATATACGTACAGCATATAGGTAACATACTAACATAGGTTATCTAATAGGTGAATATAATTATACCTATGATACCACACGAGTTTATGGTACTCTTAGTCAGTTCATATAATCTATGGTACTAAAGAATTGAGGTATTTTTATGACTTGTGTGTTAAGAGGTCATAGAAAAGCCTATTTGCTCAATTATATTGCCTTCATTAGGTCACAATATTATTGAAATTAGTTAACTAAATTCGAATTAAATATTGTAATTAGTATAATAGAATATACTAATTATATATATCTATTATACAATACTATTGATCTATACATATACTTATATCATATAGTAATATATGATATTGTATAGGCATTTAATTACATAGTAATTTAACAAATTTATCTTAATGTTGGTGTACTTATGTAAACACTATAGGTTACTATGATTACTTATAAATTATATATAATTATTCGTCATTTATAACCTATCAACATAACCTATTATTCACTTGTTCATATATGTTATTTCATAGACCTATCCTAAACCAATTTTCGGACCCAAATACCAACCCATACCTCAAAAAACCTTGGCCCATATAGAAATCAGATTGTATCCACACGAGGTATAGTCTATTATACTATTATAATCTATTATATAATAGTACCAAATAATATTATATAATAACTATAATGGGTAATACATAACAATATGATATACATATAATGAATTTTCAAATAGCATGTGGTTATATAACAAATTACTAACTTTCTAAATCAAATACTAAATATGATCGGATGCTATATCTAACTATATCCGATCATTATAGCATATACTATATTAGGTACTCTAATCATAAGTGTAATAGTACGATAAGATATGGGGGAAAGTTTAATGATTAGGCTATAACCAATATATACACATTGTTTAGGTTATTTAAGGTATGGCCATAAGCATATAATTACTATATACTATATGTATTTGTAATGATATATTATGGTTACCTAGTGACCTATTAATATCTTTCAATGTAATTATATGATTCAATACAATACTTTTTTAAGACTAAGTATGTTATATAATACCTGATTCTACCTAACAATTTCATATATCGTAAGTTACTTAACTAACACTAATGATACCAAATGAGCTGAAGTTGATAGGTCACGAACAATCATAACCTCGCTACACTATATTTAATAGATAATTAGTTGATATACAATCATAATAATATATATGATACATTAGTTATAATACTAATCATATTTATTCCATATAATAGTATAGATATAATCTATGACCACTAAATCATATATTAGTGTATATATATGATTCACATATTAAATTAGCAATATTTTATTGAACCTTAAGTATACAACATAAATAAGTATCAATTCATCTAATACCAGTTACAATGATTACTTTCGAACCTAACTTATATATTATGTCGGGTGGTTGAGTGTGAGTTAATTACCGATTAATCAATATTATATAGATTATGATGAATTGTGAATTATATTAGCTTATAATTCATTATGATTAACTATTAATAGATTTAATCATAATTGTAACCTATACATATTAATTCTTATTGGTTATTTGTTTAGTTTAAAATAACCCAATTTGATAAATCTATACCATTAACTGATTATATTCAGTTAATGGTAATTACTAGATGTTACTATAATTATATAATAATTATATATAATTAGTAATTGTATATCCTTATACGTATACACATGACTATTATTTCCTATTCAATATATTACATAAACAATCATTATCCCATATATGAATTATAACCTATTATATATATAAATGACATATATTACATATTAATATTATTATTATAACTATTATAATTACCATAATATTATATCATAATGTATCTATTAATCATATTACTATCCATAATAGTAATAGGGACAAGTCAGGAAGGAATATAATAACCAGGAACTAGAGCACATGAATTAGTCTATCACGAGAATGCAAAATAAAGTAGGGATATCATCTCAGGACGAGCAATCATTTCAAGTAATAATGTTATATAATCTGCTTGGGGGTTAATAGTTATCATATGACAATATTAATATCATTCAGTTTACTTATAATTAATACAACTTCCACTCGTAGGGAATTAGTATTGTATACCTATAATTTATATAGAAATATATAAATTATATATATGAATAGTTAATTAATATACTATATAGTATAATATAGTATATTATATTATATTATACTATATACAATATAATATAATAATTACTATATGGTTATATAGTTTAAATATGATTAGGATATATGATTATAGCTCATTTAAGTGATTGAGTATGTAATATGGTAATATCCTCTTAATGATAACTAGTGCTTAACCATATAATAGCATATTATTTAATCTTGGACACATAATATACCATGTACGATAAGGCTATTAGTATTGTACTTATAGTTATATAACCTAATCAATACATATAATTAAATATTGGTATGATTATTATACATATAATTAACATTAGATTGTGTATATATTCTAGATTAAACTAATACACAATACATTACTATATTATAACATATTTAATAGATAACAATTAATTTATTATCTATGGGTTATAAGCATAAAGATATATATTACAACCTATATCATGATTAATATTTATCACTTATAACAGAGATGATTATTGGTATTATCTTATGTATTAAACCTATAATGATATTAACACTTATACTTAGGGTAATATAACAGGTAGTGATTAATATTTAATCAATTATAATATATTATTTAAACCTGATATTAACGTATATGTTTAGTTACTAATGATATACGTAATTAAGTTGGTATAAATAGTATAATGTATATCTATACTATCCTATTATGTATTAGTATAGGTAATAATCATACCTATACATGATAAGTAAATGATGTGTATCATAGGTATTCATATTATATCAATTATGTATGCAAATTAGATATATTATAATTTATTGTAATATATGACCACTAAAAATATATTATAATAATTATAATGAGCTATAATCATTAACTGACTTATATCATACCACTATTAAATATTGGTATTATTTGGTAGTAATTTATACCAAATAATTATCTAGATATTACATAATTAGTTATTATACCATGATATAGGTTATAATATATATCTTTATGCTTACTATTATATGAAATAACCTAAATTATAACCTATTATTTAATATACTAACATACTATAATACGCAAATATGTATAATATGAAATCATATTTATATCCAAATTATAGTTAATATACTGAAAATATATGGTTATTGGTATAACAAATATATGTCAATTACTTATGATAGGTATATACCATATAATACTCAGTTAGTAATAGTAAAATTGATATATACTTAATACACTTGTAATGGGAACATAGTATGTACGGATAAAAGTGATCAATTACTAATAATTAGTAATATAATTTATTTGGTAATTATATTAAGTAATTGGTTAATAATGTACATAATCCATATATAGTATTGTAACTGTATTATTCCAGTTATTAGACAATTTGGTTAATCATATGAACATATTACTAAATGTATATAATAATTATATCCTAATTATTACATATTATAGCATGTTAATTAACTATTATAGTGATTAATTTCAATAATAGGTATATATGATTGGGTATTAATCTTGGTTTCTATAAGCATGGTATTAAGTCTATACTCATAGTGACAATTAAATACACTATATATGTCATAACTATAGGTTCTGGTATAATATCTGTATATTTAACCTATACATTTTTAATATAGCATTATACATATTTATAAACAATTGTATGCAAACTAATATGAGAATTTATATACCTTAACATTAGTAAGTTTAGTTCAATATATACTTAACCATATATAACCGTAATGTATTATACTATTATAGAGATAATAATAGTCAATACTATAATTAATGAATCCATTATAATTTAGACTCATCAAGGGTATATATAAATAATAGTATTGTTAACCATATCATCTGAGTATTATAGGTAAACAATATAATCTAACTTAGTTATAAATATATATGGTATATAATCAATTCATATTATCCAATAGATGTATGGGTAATATGGAATTTGGGTATATATATTAGTATTTAACATTATATTATATAATAGTATTATATTATTGTATTATAATCATGCCCTATAACTTATCATTAACCTAATTGATTTATACTATCAATTGATAATATACCTATAATCTATCATTACTATCATATTTATATTTTAATCTTAATCTATTAATATCTTAATTATGATTATGGATATCAAATAATATTAGTGTATATATGAATAACATAATTAATATGTTATATACGTAAATATAAATGATATTTACGTATCATTTATACTAGTAACCTGTACTAATATATAGTATAAATTACCATAATAATGTACAGATATTAATGGTATATAATCTGTACATAATTATTAGTTATGTTACCTATACATAATGGTCAGTAGATACATTGTTACATATATTCACATAATCATACATTGTATATTTGACAAGTATGATCATTATATAATGAATACTAATAATGATATAGATGATATCTGATTAATTATCAACATAATATAACAAAATTGTATTAATTATGTAATAACCATTTAAATACTGTAAGATATGATATGATAATACTATATTACCATGATGATACTCATAATATATCATGATGATACTCATAATTATTTTCATGACTTACTATATAACTATAAATATTATAACCTATTTATATTTAATAGTAATATGGACGATAGTTACAATATTGATAGTTAACTAGTATACTTATATATCTTATCAATAGATATCTAATATATTAGTGTATGTTATACCATACACTAATGTACAATATGTATTAAGTACATTGTATATCTATATTACTTATGGTAATTAATAAATAATTTGAGTAATGCACTTTATTATTATATATGCTAATATAATGTTCCCATTATAGATAATTGCATATAAATATCATATGTATTATAAATATCTGTTAGCAAGTATATGAATATTGATCACTATATTCATATCACATTACTATGATATAAATAATTTGGGTATCTTAATATAGGTATACCTCAAGTATAACATAATATTATATTAATTACGATATATTTATAGTAATTAATGGTATATTATACAGTAATATGGTTTATACTAGTATATAGTGAATTGGATACTTAAATATTATGAGGTATGAATACTTATAATAATATGATATAAATATTATGGTATACTAATTACATATAGTATGATATTTATTGTCATCTAAGAGTACTATGGTATCAATACAATTACTTGGAGATTATGCACGTGGTTATTATAAATTACGTAATAATATCTCTATATACACATATAGTGGTATTCCATGTTAACCAATAGAACTATAGGTTATTGGTGTCACGAACTGCTCTTATGATTATAATATATTAATGTGTTATAAGTAACCTATAACAATATCCTTAAATATTAGTTAACTTATATAATTATCTTATGGATAACACATACAAGCATAGTATAATTATCCCATATGACCACAAGTACCAGATTGAGGCTAAGCAGATAATATATTAATATATTATGGTATAATTAATATAAGTATATATAATTATCATAACTATAATCTGATATAGTTTATAATGTAATTATAGTGGAGTTATATTATTCCTCTAATATATTATTAGTATATATTGACCATATATCATGTTATAATTATTAGATATATTATAACACTAGTATAGACCAATAACCTATATAGTAATCTATATGAGCATAGGAATTTATCACAATACTATACCTATATGGTAATACACATATGAGTTAATAATATCATTACTATATACTAGATTAATATGTATCATCCTTATTATTGCTATACATGATATTGATAGTATCATATATCTAACAATTACTATCTTAGGTAACTTGTTATAATATATTTAGATCATAACTTATTTACTAACAACTAATTATCATATGATTAACTAATAATAACCATGGGGATAATATTATCATACCTAATTAAATATATACTATTATCTTTTACCTATTAGTTTATTATTCATATTAACTATTACGTATATTAATAGTTACATATCAATATGGATAACTATGATTATATGGTAAACCATAATATCTATAGTATAATTATATATATATAATACTTTATATATATAATAATATTATATAAAGTGAATATTATGTAGTATATGATAACATTGGTATAAATAGTAATAAGATATCACAATGTATATTAACCTAAATGGATACACTAGATAATTATTGGTTATCTCATAATTTAATCAATATTATGTTATGTCCAATTATGCACATAAATAACCTATCATATGGTTAATCTAGAATAATGTATTGTGTATTTTCATTAAATATTATTATATGTATAGTATGTTAATTATTTTATATAACATACTATATGATATACTATAACCTTAAGTTTACCTATAAGTGAATACATCTGGTATTACGTATAATCTATAACTATATAAACTTATATTTGATTAATTCGACAATAGATTAAGATATTATAAATTAAATATATTACCATAAGTAATTATATTAACTACGTTAATATAATAATATGAGTATATTATATAATCATGTTATTGACAAATCTAAATACTCAACATTACACGAAGTAATATCATAATTAGTTAATTATAAGTATAATTTATTATTATTAGATTTTGGGTTAATATCATGTTACATATAATTGGTTATCATTATAATATTATACATTATTTTATGACCATAGGTATTATTGTCAATATATGAAATATCGATGTAAGAGATACATTACTTCCTAACACAATCCATATAGTATATTACCATGTTATTATAGATACCCATACATTATTCTCTTAATGTATATAAGATTACTAAGCCATTATATATAAATTATATGGTGAGAGAATGAAATTACTATGGATATTTATAGATGATAAATATCCATACATATATTAGTAATTAAATTTATGTAGTGATGATATGAAATCATTATTAGTTTATATTAAATTAGATAAGATGGTATTTTTGAACATACTTATAGTGGATATTATGAACTAACACCATAGATATAATTATACCAATTATATTATCCAACGTATAACAACAGAGGATCTCCCGAGATACCGTCTCACAGTCCCAAATGTAAATGTGCAGGGGGGATCTCCCAGAATAGCATTCCGTAGTTTCATACACAATACAGCTATGCATTTCATAGACTGTTCATAGGATTTACTTACACAATACACTTGTGCGTTCATAGACTGTTCACAGGATTCACATATACCATGTAATACACATGTGCGTTTCATAGATTGTTCACAGTGTTTACTTACACAATACACCTGTGCGTTTCATAGACCGTTCACATTGTTTACTTACATAATACACTTGTGCATTTCATAGACCGTTTACAGTTTTTACTTACACAATACACCTGTGCGTTTCATAGACCGTTTACATGATTCACATATACCATACAATACACCTGTGCGTTTCATAGACCGTTCACAGTGTTCATTCATATTATATTATACACCTATGCATTTCATAAACCATCTATAGGGTTCACATATTATACACATATGCGTTTATAGTCCGTCTATAGGGTTCATGACACATCATTATGCACATAACTATTTATAAACTCAAAGCGGCATGATTCACATTATATCAAGGTCGCAAGTTTCCAGATTATTGGAACACTTCGTGTTCATGCTCATCATAGAGAAACATAGCTCATTACATTAGCACATGCATAGTGAATCAATAAGTCAATTTCAATGGCACATGATCCCAATTTCTTTTCTTAAGGTTCATCATCATTTACCATAGGACATCTCCCTTTCATCTCGTTATTTCCTCACTTGACATCTTGAGGTCATTATCTAAGTTCATGATTCTTGATGACTTGACATCGAAGTCATTTACATACATTATTTCAGAAGCATACAACTATAGTTGAAACCATTGGGGCATACAACACCTCATAAATCTCATTTAGGAAAACGACCACATTTCATGTTCATACTAGCACTTCATTAGTACTTTCAACTATTTACAACATCATTATTTCATTGGATCCCTTTTTCCATACATATTATTCTTCATTCAGGGCACGGTGGCCGTATCTCATATTCCATACTTTCATTTCATTACTTTCAAGGCTCGTCATTATAAACATCAACATAGAGAATATTCTTGAAGTACCTTTCCCCAAAAGGGCAATACACAATTTCAACTCATAAATATGTAAAGGCTTAAAACACATTGGAAATACCTAACAAGCATAGCATTAGTTAGAACAGTCACATTTTGACATGACTTGAATACATAAGTTTTTGGGTAATTCTATTTTCGGAGTCAATTTGGAATAGTTGAATCAAGGCTCATTTCATAATATTTCACACATCATTCAATTTTGTTGGCGCTATTGGCCACAAGTATAACTTCCATTCTTGGCATGGTGTTCACACTTTATATCCCCAACTCACTATTTCACACTTTATACCCTCAACTCACTACTTCACACTTTATATCCCTAACTCACTACTTCATACTTCATATCCCCAACTCACTACTTTCACTTTCAAACATCTATATAGATTACCGACAACAAGGAATCCCTAATCACGACTTTTAGTACACCTATGAGCAATTAAGAGTCATGCACATTGAGACTTCTTACACAATTTGGCATAATAGCCTTCACTTGAAACACTACTTGGAGTCATAACATTTTTATACCCAACTCATTCTTTGAACACATTCCCGAAGGATAACATCATATAATAAGAGCATCCGAAACATATTTTGAACATATACCTTTCAACACAAAGCTTATTCGTAATAGGTTATTTATAAAGAATAACTCGGGACTTACAACAACATCATGGAATTTAATTCTAGGAAAGAGGTTTATCCAACATACCTCGCGTTGAACTTTCCTTCAATTACTACAACGTTTCGAAAATTCTAGCAATCCCAATCTATTTTGAGATATAACAAAATTGAACACAAATTAGGAAAATATTCATAGTCTCAGCTCATTTGAGCATTTTATCAAACACTAGGTGTGCAAATTTGCCTACAAGGTTCTTGTACAAGATTTCCTTCATTCCACAACACAATCTTTACTTATTTGAGCTCATTAATCTTCCCACAAACCTTATTGGTACAAGCATATATAAATAATAATCTTACACCCAAGAATCATACTCCCAATCATCTATCTTTTACCCTAAACTCAAAATTGAAGACTAAGGGTTTGAATCTTACCTCTTGAGTTAAGATCTTTTGAGATTTCTTTGTTAATCTTCAAATATTTGAGCAAGAGCCGAAAGACAATTTGTTGAAGATCACTCTCCCACTCTAGGGCACTCTCTCACTCTAAAAATATCAGGTTATAGCTCAAAAATGACTTAAACCCTCTCTCTACCCAGCTTTGGGGTTATTTAATGGGCTCCTACGTGTGCGCCGCGCACATAAGGCAGAAACTGGTCATATGTGCGGCTGCGCATCTGCGCTCATATGACATAGGTCCAGTAAAATGGCCATAACTGTCTGTAGAAATATCCAAATAACAAACGGTTTGATGCGTCGGAAAGTAGACTCAAAGGGATTTAATTTGATAGGTAGATTACTTCCTATGTCTTTACAGTTTGGTAGAAAAATGCATTTGAAGTAGGATGTTGTGCGAATTTAGACATCCTTTCCACTTAATGTATTCAGTTTGTTCCACACAAGTTCTTGCCATTCACAAAACTCCTTAGTCTGTTCCAACACACCTTAAACATATATTTCCATTTCAAAATGATGTGGTTGTATCCCATGGATCTTCTTTAATACTTGAATATGTTATTCCTGACTACCGTTGGATCACTTTAAAATCTTATATCATTAGGAAATTTTTAACAGGGATTTATAGATAACTATACTGGTAGAATGGCATGAATAGGGACATCGCCAAGTACGTCGCTCGATGTCCAAAATGTCAGCAAGTCAAGGCCGAACGTCAGAAACTGGGAGATTTGCTGCAGAATATGGAAATTACGACGTGGAAATGGGAAGTGATCAATATGGATTTTATTACCGGATTACCACAATAATGGTGAAAGTTTAACTATATATAGGTTGTCGTGGATTGATCACCAAGTGGGATCACTTTATTTTAGTTAAGACTACCTTCTCATTGGAAGATTATGCTAAGATATACATTAAGGAGATAGTTCCACTCCATGGGGTTCCGATTTCCATCATATAAGACAGGGGTGCCTAGTTACACCAAACTTATGGAGATCATTCCAAAAAGGATTGGGAACAAATATCAACGTTAGCACAACCTTCTTTCCCTAAGACGATGGCCAGGCCAAGAGCACTATTCAAATAATCAAGGGCATGCTACAGGCTTGTGTCCTGGACTTCAAGGGATATTGGGAGGATCATCTACCACTCATTGAATTTGCTAACAACAACAACTATATATATATATATCATTTTCATAACTTATGTCCTCTGAATACTTTAGTACTTTCCTTGCCATCTAAGCAACTGTTCTGTGAATAATTCTAATGGACATGTCATTCCCCCTTTTAATCTTCGTTCTCATACCACGACTTGTAGTCGAAATCCTTCTAATCTCATAACTGTTGCTACCTTCTGTCATAGATCCGTTTATCCATCCGTATGGCTTTACTGCCATAACTCTTACTTTGATTTATCGTTATTGAGGGCTGCTACCGAACTCCAGGTTACTTTCGTTGCTTATCCTATATGCAATAAGCTAAGTCCTTTAATGCCCCCTCATTACGGCCTAATCTCATATCATACTTTGTGACCTTTGTCCATCCATTGTTGATTCATCTTAATACCGATAACTTGGCCTCTTATGTAACACTACCGCTAGGGCTTACGTCTCATCGAGGAACATTTGAAGTGACTTTCCTAATCCACTTAGAGGTGATAATGTACTTCAATGACCGTATTTTATAGCATCCCAATGTAATTCACTTACGTGGGTATTTTAATCTCGTACAATCCATGAAATCGTCTTCAAATCATTACTCACTCGAAGGCCTAAACGTCATCCTTTATCTATCGCAATCACACCCTTATTTCACTACTAGGCCAGCATTCCATCTCTTCTAAATGTTACTAGTCATAGACTCCTTTGAGCTTATTCAGGCACCCATCAGCTCTCTCTCATTTTCGTGGACTTAATCCCAAGGGTTTATCCATTCTCGTCACCTTCTCACTCGCCCTTTCTTATCCTTACTCCTGTCTTACTACAATTTTGTCGCTATACCATACTTTAGATTACGACCACGCATATCCATTTATACTACTCGCAGCCTTCCTTCAACTTCCTTGCACCATAGATTTTCTTGTGTTATTCTGAAACATCAAGTGAGACATCACATCGTATCTAACTCTTCTTTTACTTTCTTAACTAGACCTCTCGATACCTAGAAACAATAGGCTATAAGATATGCCACTGACGATGCCGCTATCATTCCTGGATATTGAATCCCCGCGGATCTAGCCTTCTATCTGAAGTATGGACTATTCCCAACCTTCTGCATCTGAGTATCTCGTATGTTTTTCACTTTTACGTTACTTACCTTAAAATCACGCATCACATCTTCTATCTCTTTCATGACCTCTTTTCCACATAGGTATAATTCATATTCATAAGCTCTATTATAATACTTGCACCTCTGGTGTATACACAATCCGGTGAGAGCTTCAAACCGACTTCTTATAAGGTTGGTACTTCTTCTAACTAGTTTCCTTATAGATCCACTATAGAATATGGTTGTTGCATTATCTCTCTTGCACTTTTGATATTAAGAGTGATTCTGCCATGTTCACAAGCGTAATTTCTATAATTTTCTAGGTCCAATAATCAGACTCTTGATTTACTTCGTTGTTGTAACTTTTTAGTTTCCTCTTCCTTCTGATCAACCTTTATGTAGGCTTAAGATATCTTCAGATATGCTGCTCATGGTAGTAGTTATTACTTTTGCCCTTCATGGACGCTATGGAACATCCACAATACAATCTTATAACAATTCAATCTTTTGTCTATGATCTGGGCTCAATTCTTTCTTTTAAACCTATACCGGAATCTTCTATGGTTGTATGATTGTCAACATATATGCCGCATGGATAATACTCAGAAATCTTAGGTACATTCATTATGTAATTATCTCTAGATCATTGATCGAATAATTCCTTTCATTCCTTCTCAACTTTCTTTAAATGCAAGCAATCGCTTTTCCTGGTCGTTCTGCCTCCTTGTTGCGTGCATACTTAGCTTATATTAGTGCCCACACATATTGGAATTCCATACAACCCATATGATCTTAAATATCACCTTTTGATTTTGATATATTTATATTTTTCTTCTTCTTCCCATTCATTAGCCATGATAGGTGTCACCTGCTGATGGAGTGCATACAATGTTGTTGTGAGATTGTTGTTACATGACCATTTCCTCTTTAGGTGAATGTGCTTGGTTAAAGCCTTCTTCCTTATTTCCTCCGCTAGTCTTTCATTGTAGTACTTAGGGAGGACCCTCTGATTCTTGCAAGGCTGCGAGCTTATTATATCGTATACTCGATGGAATTTTTGATGTTCGTACCCACATATAAAATTCCTTAGTTACTTACCTCCATACTTATATGCTTGTACGGTTGCTCCCGAACTGAAGTTTTGACTGTATTCCCTTAACACTCATACGGTATCTTTAACTACCTCAACTCCTATCCAAATATTTCTCAAGGCCACGATTCCATATCTACGAAATTGAATTCCCCATGTTGGGGTTCACTCCGTTTTCTTGCACGATCTATTGATTTGTCTATATCCTCTTGTCTAGCCATAACTAGTCTCTTCCTGAATCAACTGCTAACTACTCATTGGATCATTCTCATATCAATATTCTGTGTAATCTTTCATGGGTCATTTCCTTTATCTTACCTTACGTCCCGCACTGACACCTTATCTATCAATAACATCTCAGGTAGGAACCCTTACCTCATCTCCTTGATGTCGTGTTTGCATAATGTTTTGGAATCGTAGCATATCTCTAGGACTTGAATAAGTGCAATCTTATCCCTTTCTCATTCTTATCACATTCTTCCTTTTACCATTTCCATCGTTACTAGAACCACTCAATTCTGACCTAATGCCTTATCATACCATATTCCCCCCTTTAAGGGAGCACTTAAGATTTTGTGCTACGACGATCTACGTATAGATGTTTTACTCTCTCATCTGTGGCATAGTTTCACATCATCGATGATCCTTACTCGCCTCGTGGTAATCCTTTGGGTGACACTTAGTGTAACTGGCACATACAGTCCCTTAAGCTTAACTTTACTCACCTTGCTTGCTTTAGGGAAGCGTCTTCCAGAATGACCATTCTCTGAATTTCTCATGAATCTTCTTCTGTTGTCCACTCTATCATCGCCGGAACGAAATTTAAAATTCTTATGATGCTGACTATTATCCAACCACGCAGTCCCTAATTCATGTTAAGTTTATCTTGTTCACCAGCCCATACTGATTTCTATTCTTTCAGAGTCTAACTTTTCCTTCCGGTAGTCACGTTGGAGTTACGAAATTATTTCTTGAAATGAGGATATGACTTTATGGCCTATACTCTTTTGTTGTCTTAAGGCCTGTCACCTCTCGTCGTTTCCTTCAATTGACTATAGACTCTGTAATACTGTCATCTTTTTGATCCACCGTTGTCATCCATGTATCATATCTTACTCATAATACTTCATTAACTATTTTCTTATTTCCTGCTAACATTTATGTTTGTCACTTTATTCTGAAAACTCGAACAAAACATTCTTTTGCTTTTAGCCCCTCTTGCTCCATCCATTGGCTCCTCGAATTGCCTAACATTCTCTTTCTACCAGGGATGGGAGCCATACTAAAGTAATATTTATCCCTTCCAGCTTCCAGTGCTTATCTTTGTAGTACTCATATCTAGTTGTACTATTTCAGGGTGCACCATTTGGGTGTCTCACAAGGAGACCTATTAGCACATTTGCAATATCCTTCGGAAATGTCAACTAACGCAAACAATCAATTCACCATTTTGAGTTACTCTAACCCCAGCCGGATTCTGGTATCCAGTCCTTTTCGTAATCTACACCTGTTAGCCCCCAATAAGGTATAACTGAGATGGGTGTGGCCAATTATACATACCTCTGTTACTGTTGAGGGTAACTCACAATGCTTATATTTTTCTGCCAGAATTGTAATACTGATAATCTTCATTAACTGGGTGTCTCGTACCCTTCTTCACCTTGCTTCTTTTACTTGCTGAAACTTGTGTCTCCCTCCTTATTCCTTTTTACCGTAAGAGTGGATTGGCATTCTTGCCTTAGGGATCCTTATCAAGAAGCTTACACATCTTAGTATACACATGATTTGCTGAATACCTCATATTTATCCATCATAAGTATGATGCAAAAATCGAGTTTTCCTAACTCAACTCTTCCACAGCTATATCTCTTACCAGCCGTCTTTCTGGATGTAGGCATCATCGTATTATGTATAAGATACAGTTAAGAAATTGAGTTATTATAATTGAGCTCTATGACATGATCTAGAGTAAGAAGAAAGAGTGAAAGTCCTAAATGTCCTGTAGCCTCCTACTTATAAGTGTGGTGCACGACATACACATAAACATGACTCTACTAGACATGACTTGTAGACTCCCTAGAACAGAACCACTCTGATACCACTTTTGTCACGACGGGCACCCGGTACCTTACTCAACCGAGTACCAACGTAACGTATCTTTCTTACTACATCATCATATACACGTGACATACGGGCCTAATAGGCCAACACAATCATTTATAAACTCAAAACATAGGCTGACAAGGCCGTATAATCTTTCACGTACACGACATATGTCTACAAGCCTCTAAGAGTACATAAATATCATAAAGATCGGGACAGGGCTCCGCCATACTAATCAGTACATGTCTTAATCACACTGACCACATAAGCAACTCCGAAACAAATGGAGTGTACCAACATCTTTTGCTGAGCTGATCGCCTATTGGAGGACTCTCGACCTGTCTATCGAGCCCTGCGAGACGTCAGTACAAATAATGTACCGAGTATGTAAGGAATGAAAATCAGTAAATAATAAACATGAGAGAAACATGGAGTAAAAGACTTGACATGTACGTCTGCATAGTTCTGTGAATCATTTCATTTTTATAACGTCATGCATATGCATATAAATGTCATACCATGCATAGGTATATGTGTTCATAACATCATCAAGCCTCTGAGGGCATCCTTTATATCATTTCGGCCACTGTGGGCAAATCATCAACATATACCAATTGATCAGGTGGTGGTGCGTATATAACGCCATAACCTTTTTCCATATCCCATATACATATAATATACGCGTATATAACGCCATCTTGTCATGGGTCAATGTACATGTATAAATGTATGAAATGCATAAGAAATATGTTAATAAGATTTTCTCGAAATGTCATAAAAATCAATATGCCTTTCGGATAAACTTTATCAAATACGTATTTTTCTGAGACCCATGAACAAAAGATATAAAAATAATTTACATGGGGAATCAAGAATATAGACACCCCTAATATTTCTATAAATAGAGTCATTTATGAAAATTGTGCATCTGCTCGTTTCGTTTGTATCGTATTGATCATGCGAAAAAGAAAGTAGGGATAACCTTAACATACCTGAGTCAATTCTCTTGACAATCTTCTTATACACGTTAATTGCGAAAAAACACGGAACAAGTCGTATGAAAAGCTCGAAGCAATCATGATGCTATGCAAAGAAAATCTTAACTGAAACCTTTTCTTAAGAACTTAGCAGCAACGTTGCTATTTGGAAAGTGAATTAACGTTGGTACTTGAAATGTAAAGTTTCTATCTAATGTTGGCGATGCACTGAACTGGGTTTGAGACACTCTCGATATATCCTTTCAAGAGCTTCAACTTGCACATGAGTATAATGAACTTATTCAAGATATCAATTGCCATTAGAGAGTGCAAAAGTAAGTGGCAATCCTCCTCAACTTCTAACTAATACATGTAGTATCTGTCACAGCCTGCATCATCTAAGTTCTTTTACAAAGACCAATCCTCAAAGAAGTGTTTGAATTTATTAGAACATTGTAACATATAAACATTCACGTTTTTGAATGCATATAGAAATGGATTTGTGACTTTATTGAATTGGAGAAATCTTCTAAGGCTTTTGCTAAAGAACGTTACCCCTTTTCATATACCTTTTGGATTTAGAGCTTTTGTATAGCTTAGCCAAGAATTCCTTTCAAAGTAACACCTAGAAAGGTGATCTAAGAGTCACTAAAAGATTCTTATACTGCTGCCATGTTTTGGGATGGTCAATCTTATCCAACAATATAATAATTAATTCCTTAATTATTTTTCTAATCTCCCATTAACCAATAATTAACCAATTACTCACATAGTTAAAAATTATCCCAAATTACTTAAAATATTGCTCATTTTTAGCATACCTTATACACCTCACTATCATGGCCATGTAGTACCTTGTATGGTACTAGTCCATAAATACCGGGTATTTTAGCTCGGGCCATATTTTTTTCCAAAATATCAAACTTCAACGAAATTTATTTTATTCGATTTGCTTACCCTCTCACATTCACCGATTTACTCATCACTTGTTTAAAATAGCATAATGCTTATAATCACGAAATAATTTCATTCCCAAACTTGCGTCGATTAATTTACGACGAAACTTTATCGTACGAAAATACGGATGTAATACATTTTTCCAAATGAGAGAATAATATACCAGGTAAAATTGGAACATGACCTGAGTACATAAGAATTTGGTTAAATCAATCACTTGAAGCAATTCAGAACAATAGGAATAGGAACTTTAACTAACCATGCTTGGAGTTGACAAGGAATTCATGGAATATGATTCTATGGAAGGAGTTTAGCCAACTTACCTCAAAATTCACCCCTTAATGATACTACGATGGTCCACCATACTAAACAACTTCAATCTACAATAACGCAATACAAATGTACCGATATTAGTAAGGATGTTTTACATTTTTCTAACTTAGACATTATATTAAGAATCTAGTATGCTCAATTTTCTACCACCTTCATCAATGATATTTCTTCATCTAATACCCTCTTGTTTCCCCAACAATTCATACTACAACCAGTATTAGATAGTTTAGGATCTCTATCAACATATTCATGTCTTACATTTCACTTCCAACCAACAAATTCATCAAACAAAGCACTTTTCATTCTCTAAAAATTGTCAAAATTCCAATTGGTGAACTTATAGTTTTCAATCACCATACAAAAAGTTCTACCTCTAAATTCCTACTCATATATTCATTATTAATCCATGCATGCAAGTCCAAGGAGGTGGAATTCTCTTTTGGGAGCAAATATTGCAAAGTCCATACTTTAGCTCTAGGGAAGATTCGTTGAAAGTCTTATGATTTCATGGTGGATCAAGTTATTTTTAGTGTGGAAAAGATAGGATTTCACACCAAGATTATAGGGATTGCTTAACTTGAAGATGGGATGAATTGGGAGTCTTGAGAGAGTGGAGAAAGGCTCCAAAAATCGTCCAAGTGAAATGGGGTAAATGAGCCCCCCAAAATCACTTAAAAGAAACCTTCAGCTAGGGCCTGCTTAGACTGGCAAAGTGAGCCTAATTTTTCTAAACACTACATACAAGGGAAGATAGGATCTGTGTTACACCCCATTTTTTCCTACATAAAAGTATGTCGTAAGTCAATTGATATAAGTTCGGAAATGAGATCATCTTTGAAAGCACATAAAGTAAGTTTATCATATTACCTTGGAGGTGAAAAATATTTAAGATCATGAACTGCAAGTACTAAGAGGGTTGGAAGGTTTAGAAGCTAAACGAACCGAAGAAAATACATTTCATTGAAAGTCGGCAAGTTGGGAATATTATAACTCATACTTTAGGGGTGAGACTAGGGTGATTAACATGATAAGAAGGTTATGTTATGAGGTATTCTAGTTGTATTATAGTAGTGTGTTATGTTTTGAAGTCAACGAGTTATGAAAGAAAAGTCCAAAATGTTGGCGCAAGTTATGTTCATAATTTTACTTAGAATTTAGGTCTAATGTTACTGAGCTTTTCTCTCAATGTGCTTGGATTTACGGGGTGATCCACCCACCAAATTGAATAAGTACAAGCATAATTTCCAATGCATTAAACCATTTGTCATTATAATATTGGAATGGAGAGATATTTGTATTTTTGGGATACTACACAAGCAGCTCCCTTTGGGACCCACCAGGTAAGTTAGAGAATTATC
Source organism: Nicotiana tomentosiformis (assembly GCF_000390325.3). Taxonomy (NCBI): domain Eukaryota; kingdom Viridiplantae; phylum Streptophyta; class Magnoliopsida; order Solanales; family Solanaceae; genus Nicotiana; species Nicotiana tomentosiformis. The sequence goes on along the minus strand of NC_090816.1, from coordinate 58,496,809 downwards.
TTGCTATATAAAGTTGTGGACTTTGTCTTCATGACATATTTTCTACCAAAATCAGACCTAAAAATCTCTATAGACCTCCTAAATACATCCTTAGTATTTTTACGCAATCCCATCATCCGCAACTCAAAATCAAGAAGCGAACACATCAATGTGATCCTTACGACATAGGTAAAACTTTATTGTCCCCCTTTCTCCTTATAATTCGAGTTTTGGAAAGGGCTTCGTGGCTAATCAAGATTTTAACCTCTGTATTTTATCTATACAAGCATAAGGAAAGGTTTGGTTTAAAGGGATTGGAATCAAGAACACAAGAGGTATGTAGAGTTTTCATTTCGTTTTCGGCATGATTTGGTTTAGCTAAGTTCTAGCTTTCTTCTTGATATTTTAAGAGTTGTTAAAGGAAAATTTTAGCATGTATTGTATCCTTATATAGTATTCAATTCCATATGTGAAGTATGGAAGAAACTAGTTTTGGTTGGAACTTCATAACATAACAAAAACAAAAAAGGCAAATTGCCCATTTGGACTATGCCATTCGGACTTCCGTTTGCTCCGTTCCATTGATATTTTTAAGTTATAACTAAACCCCCATATGATTCTAATAGCTTAATTTATGATTATATAAGCTTAATTATCATATTTTTATGCTTAAATTATTCCTAAATCATATTTAGACTTTCATGTCACAAGTTAGCTACTATGAGTCAACATTAAATTCGTAATTCCGTTTTGCCGATTGTTTGATATTATTTTGGATAAATGGATCTCATTTAGTTTGATGTTATCATTTTGGACTAGTATCCATTCCCATGTATATTGTGGAGCTTGCTGTTCTTTTGGGGATCATCCAGTATTAGGGGAAACGCTGCCGAAAATTTTGGAAATTCAAAGAGTTGGACAGAACTTGAGTTCCTTAGTTATAAATTGATTATAGAGGGATAATAATGAGTTAATTAACCTTAGTATCTCATGTATATACTTTTGTTCTCCCTAAAATAGGTATAGGCTCCTCCGTCCAACTTATGGACGATGAGCATCACATTACATTTGTGATTCCGTTTATGGGTTCCTTCATGGTCTCTTGAGTCCATATGATGTTGCCACATGTGTTATGCCTCATACATGCTTACATTGATTATGCTGGGGGGATATAGCCCACAACGTCAGTGAGGCCTATTAATTATATGCTAGGGGAGATAGCCCATAACCCCAACCGGGCCTATTAATTATATATTTACCTACTAGGGGGATATAGCCTATAACGCCATCCAGGCATGTTATGTGCGCATATATAGCTACAGTTTGCATTACATGTCTATACATGAGGTTAGTTCAGATGTAGAATTACCTCATTGGAGGGGATATAGCTCATACCACCAAATAGGTACCTGTTTAGATAGTAGTTCAGTTTCAACACTGTCTCAACTTAAACTTCGATTCACTTCTAGATCAATTGCTAGTTCAGACTCTTGCTTAGCTTTCATCATATATTCGAATTTCCATCTTAGAGTCATACTTTAGTATGCTTTACATATTCTTTCCACCCAACATACATTGTACATATCGTACTCACGTCCTTTCCGAGGCGCTGTGTTTCATGTCGCTGATGGTAGGCTATAATTGTGTGTTTTGGTTGCTTATCGGACTCTAATTTACTGCACTTTAATTGAGTTGAGCTTTCAATCACTAGTGTTTTGCACTAATTTTGTGTTTTATGCCTTGTAAGAGTAATTTCGAGTTATGTAGATATTGTAAAACTAATTCTAGTTATTTGGAGCTTTGACATCTGAGTAAAAACCCAAAGGAATAAGCTGGGATCGTGTTCAGGGGTCGAGGATCACTGTTGGACGTCAAAATTCAAGGAATAATCAACTGCTAAAAAATACACTAGTGCGACGTACTGTGCGACGCAACAATGCAAATTTATGTTAGAAATTGGCAAAGTTCAGAGACTACCTAGGTGCGCGAGCGCGCACTGGGAGCGCAAGTTAGGCAGTGTTCTAGCCAAAGTGCGCGGCCATATGCGCGAGCACACTCCCAGGTGCACGGCCGCGCACGTCCTATTCCTGAAAGAGTCCTATTTTGTGTAGGAGAAGGTGTGTTCGTTTGGGCCTGATCTACTTGGTATATATACATGGAAAAATGTTATTTTCTAGACTTTTGAAATACTTTAGACCTAAGGAGGCTAAGAAGAGGTGGGAGAAGGAAGAGCACAAAGGATTTCATCATTCAATCCTCACTCAAGATAAGAGTTTGGATCGTTGTATGTTTTCCTTTAACTTGAACTTATTTGTGATGAATTACTACATATCTATGGAGTAGTTCTCTTTAGGGATTGATGGATTTGATGTATTGAGAATTGTTTGTGGATATTAACTCTAGTTTTTATGTATTAGATCGTTTTGGTTGTTTTAATTGTTGCATCTATTTTCACATGTTCTTGTAATCGAAAGAGGCATAACTTATGATGCTTTTGCATTATCTCTTTGGTTGAATTCATTGATTCTTCATAGCAATCGAAAGATACTAGTTGAATTATTGTTTAGACCTAGTTACGAGGATAATCGGAAGAGGTTCTCCTAAAGACCAATCCACTACGAATTCCTGCATATCTTCACCGAGCTTAACTTAGTTCATCTTGTAAGGTTGAGACTTAATCAAGAGAGGAGTTTCCACTGAAGGTTTGAACTAATAATTGAGTGAATTCGAGAGACTCACTTGAAACTTATAAGTGATCGACTAGAGTTAAACCCCAGACAAATATCCTGTACCTATCCAATCACACCCTATTTTCTCCCATTGATATCTTCTTTGCTTACTCTTGTTGCGATTTTCATTAGCCAATAGTTTAGTGTTTTAGTTAATTTTAGTTTTAATCACACAAATCTAAATTGTCGATCATCTTGGATAGCCATTAAACTAGAAGCTACAAAAATAATGTTTAAATCCAATCCTTATGGATACGATATTTTTCTATACTATATTCGACTAGCGAGTATATTTAAGTGTGTGTTTTGCACTTACCTATTGTGGCGCCATTGCTAGGGATTGGAAATTAATAGTGTTTGAAATAGTTTGTGGTGTTAATTCAGGAATTTTTTCTTTTTATTTTATTTTTCTCTTTTTATGTTTGGTGTTACTTGACTGTGCGCAGGCTACAGGTTAGATTGGTGCATGACTCGATCCTCTTGGAAGGAAGTGCCCCCATACGAACCATAAATCGATAAACAACTGTGACAGTTGAGGAAGGAAAGAAATCTCCCCGAGAATACAGAGAAGGTTGGTCAATCCTCAATAATGGAAGTTATGGCGGGAGATGAGGATAATGTTGATTTAGCTGCAAGAGAGGCAGCCCAGCAAAGAGTAAAAGCTGCACGAGATGCCGAGGAGACAACTCTTCAAAATGCACAACTTGTCTATGAAGAGGAGCGGGCTTGGAGAATTGCTCAGAATCTACCTTTGGGTGCAGACCAATTTAGAAATATAGCTCCTGGTGCTGGGCGACCACTGGGTAATTATGCTAGACCAGTCTATAACCAAGGCTTATCAAGTGTGAGACCACCTCCAGTTGCAGCTAACAATTTTGAGTTAAAGCAACAGTTGCTTCAAACCCTTAAAAACTGCTTTGTCTTAAGAGGAAAGATGGACGAAGACATAAATAGTCACCTAATGGAATTTGAAGAGATTATGAACACCTTTCGATACAATGGTGTGTCACAAGATGCAGTTTATTTAACGGCATTCCCCTTCACTCTCAAAGATGATGCAAAGCACTGGCTTCGAAGCTTGCCTAATGGATCAATTATATCATGGGATGAGATGACCAAAAAATTTCTTGACAAATATTTCTCATCATCTAAGATGGGAAAGTTTAGAAGAGAAATCCATAACTTTTGCCAGAACGAGACTGAAATTGTGTTTGAAGCCTGTGAGAGGTTTAAGGAGACAGTGCGAAAGTGTCAACATAGGGGAAATGAACTATGGATGCAACTCTAGGATTTTTGGGATAGATTGACACCAGCATCACGCAGAATATTGAGCAATGCAGTTAGAGGCCCGTTGATGAAAATTACTCCAGAGGAGATAGTCACAATTCTAGATGAGTTATCTGAGGATGCAAATCAGTGGCCCTCTGAAATTGCTGAAAGAAGAAGAACAACTGGTGTTCACCAAGTTGATGCTAACATATCTATGCAGGTACAGCTTGATGCCATGGCCAAGGAAATAAGAAAGCTGACCTTAGCCTCGATACACAGTGAGCCCCACGCAGCGTGTGATATATATGGAAGAGGGTACCCTACTCATGAGTGTCAAGCCTCAATCGAGGAAGTTAATGTTGTAGGGAATTATAACTTCAATGCAATAGGTCAGAAGCACCCCGATTTTTTATGGAGTTCACCTGGGGGTACTGCAAACGCATGGAAACCAAACAATCCTAGATTTCAAGGACCAGGAGCTCCTGGTTTTGCGAATCAGCCAAGGCCGCAGTTCCAGCCTCAACATTCCACTCAGCCAGGGCTAGAAGATCTAATGAAGTCCTTCACTTTCAAGATAGATGAGAGATTAGATGCTCATGGTTCAGCTATCAAAGAACTTGGCACTGGTTTGCGAAACTTGGGGAAGCAAGTAGGACAAATTGCAACTTTATTGTCTGAGAGAATCCCAGGTACTCTACCAGCTGATACTGAAAGAAACCCCAAAGAAACAGTGAATGTTGTGACATTGAGAAGCGGGCAAGTGTTGGAAGATCCCACTCCAGTCCAAAAAGAAGTGGTACCTAAAAAAGAAAGTAAGGAGAAGTTTAAAATTAAAGTTGATAAGAAGAAGAAAGGCAAGAATGGACCCAAAAATAAGAAGGAGGAAACTTCAAGAAGGGAGGAACATGAAGAGAGCAAGTACATGCCTGCTCTACCTTTTCCCCAAAAGCTGTATAGAGAAAAGTTGGACAAGCAGTTTGAGAGATTTCTAGATATGTTGAGATAGGTCAATGTAAATTTGCCATTCACAGAGGTGCTCTCTCTAATGCCAGCTTATGCCAAATTCTTGAAGGAGATCCTCACAAAGAAGAGTAAGATAGAAAAGACCTCAGTGGTCAAGCTCACAGAGCATTGCTGCGCAATCTTGCAAAATAAACTCCCACAAAAGTGTGGAGACCCGGGGAGTTTTACTATACCTTACTCGTTAAGCACTCTTAATTTTGATAAGTCTTTATATGATTCTATCAAGGCCCAAAACCGAGGAGCGCGATCGGCGCTCAACCGAGTGAACCCGGCCGAGCAAGCCTATTAGATTTTGTTCTACACAAACTCATTCATGAATAAAGAGAATATATATCTTCGTTAATCAAATAATAAAGTGATCACGTATGTAATACCAATTTCTTACCATTAGTTACTTCATTTTAATGTCTCAATTCCACACACATTTTTCATAATCTAAAGTGGAAATAGTAATTCAAGCACAACATAAGGAGTTTGACTTCCCCAGCACCAATATAAAACTCACACTATGTCTATGGAGCCTCCATAGATAAAGAAGAGTACAATGATAATGCCGGCAACAAGGTCTCGGCTATACCTCAAACAGAATACACAAAGTACAATAGATATATGACCCCAGGATGAATTGGGGCTCATCAAGTTAGCTGGGAAGAAGGTGTAATGCTATCACTAATCAATATCTCCTGCTGTGGAACCACCTACATCCATTTAAAGATGCAGTGCCCCCGGCAAAAATGATGTTAGTACTGTCGAATATCATTAGTATGTATAACTAAACACCCTCTAAATAGAATGACAAAAAATACAAACAAGATTATCATAATATCAATGGAATCCTTAATCAACATCAAACCTCAATTTAGGATCAAGATAGTGTTCAAATTAATTTATGTATCTCACATTGGGAGATTTTTAGTATCGATATACCATTGTCCACAATACCATTATTCACAATACCAGTACATCCGTACTCTCAGTACGGATTCCGATCACGGCCCGATCGGCTAGGCTATCTCATTAGAGACATCAACCACAATTACTCTCAATATTAATACCACCGTCTTTAACACGGAGTCTGATCACGACCCGACCGGCTACGCTATCCATTAGGGACATCGACTACAATCACCATTTCGATTATAATTTCCAGCACAATCACCACCATGTGTACGTCATGGTGTCCGATCATGACCCGATCAGCTAGGTTATCTTATTCGAGACATCAACCTTTTTATATCAATCATCGCATTTCATACTTCTTTCACATTATTACATTTCATTTGCACTAATGGCCATAATTATATAATCATTCTTGGTACGTTGGCCGTATTTAGTATTTTATGCTCACCTTTTCACTTTCAAACATCAATATCATCATTACCAACAACAACAATTCAATTCAAGGTTTGTAGCACTCATGTGAGAAATTACGAGTCTAAGGCACATAGAGATATTTCATAAAATTTGGAATAGCCTTCGTTTGAACTTGATTTGAAGTCGAAATATTATTAATGCACATCCCACACTTGAACACATCCTCAATTGATAACATAACATAACATGAATAAATCATTTAGGATACTTATTGAACATATAACTCTCAACCCAATTTTACTCGGAATAGCCACTTTTATAATGAACCACACGGGACTTACATAATTTACATGAATATCGTGGGATTCAATTCTAAGAGAAGAGTTTAGACAACATACCTCAATCAAGCTTCCTTAACTCTAAAATGTTTCTGAATTCTTAGCAACTTCAATCTATTGTGTATATATAATAAATTGAACCAAAATTAGGAAGATGCTCATGGTACTAGCTCATTTGAGCATTTTATCAAACACTAGGTGTGCATTAAGTTTTTAAGGTCCTTTTATGGAGGATTCCATCATCCCACAACCCATTCTTTACCATTTTTAGCTCAACAATCTTCCTACACCCTTTGATAACACATGCATGTAAAATAAACAACTCTCATGACCAAATATTATCTTGCTAATTACCCATTTCAAAACAAAATTCGAAATTGAGGGTTAGGGTGTAGAATCTTACCTCTAAGATGAAGACCTAGTGTGTTTCCCTTCTTAATATTCCAAAATTTGAGCAAGAATTGAAGAATAATTATTAAGGAACACCTTCTCACTCTAGGGCACTCTCTCTCATTCTAAAATGTCAGATTTTAGCTCAAAAATGGCCCAAAGCGTGTATTTAACAAAGTAGGGTCGGGTTTTAATAACCCAAAAATGGAGCTCTGGAACAAGGTCTGCGATCGCATAATCGATATGCATAACGCATATCGGTCGCATAATTGGTGTCCAAAACCGACAAAAATCTGTCGGTGTTTGCAGTCACTATGCGACCCGCAGACTTCTTCTGTGGTCGCATAATGAACCGCAGAACAGTTATGAGGTTGCATAGTCGACTGTCGAATTTCATCCAAACTTACTCTCTCCTGCCTCACTTCTACGGCCATTATGCGGCCCGCAGAGTGATTCTGCGGTCGCATAATAGACCGCATAATCGCATTTTGCTGCCAAAATTTAACCTTTACTTTACAGTGCATTGTTCAATCCAAAAAGTCCGAGCCGCGAAGAATTTCCACAATCCTCACACACGTAAGCCTAGTCTGTCACTATGAAACATTATTTTTCCTTTGCAAAATTTTGCGGGGCCTTACATTCTCCCCCACTTAGGATCATTCGTCCTCGAATAAGGGTTAAAATCTATTATTAGCATCTTATGCAACTCAGTTTTCATACCACGTACCAGCAGCCCCAAATTTGACTAACTCCCTAAATTTAAAAAACTTTCACCAGAGTTTCCCTTGTAACTAGGCCTATCCACCTGTCAGAGAGCCGCAGAAACACATCCTCAAAACATATACATAATCCAACAACGTAACATAGCAAAAAATAACACCATTTGTGGCCTCACAAGCAATTGTATAACCAGAACGGAACACCTTTAACATCAAATGTACAAATCATACATAATTCATAGAAAGTATCTCTTAGCATTTTCATAAGGCACAACTCATAAATACATGGTTATTCAAACAAATAAGGATACTTTTTCTTCATCTCTTCCTCGGCCTCCCAAGTAGCCTCTTCAACCTGTTGGTTTCGCCATAGCACTTTCACGGATATAATTTCTTTGTTTCTCAACTTTCAGACTTGCCGATCAATAATAGAAACCAGAATCTCTTCATAAGTCAATTCTTCATTAACCTCAATAGTCTCAACCGAAACAATGACCGTCAGGTCTCCAACTACTTTCTTCAATATAGACACATGGAACACAGGGTGTACTAATGACATCTTAGGTGGTAGCTCAAGCTTGTACTCCACCTCACCGATCCTTTGAATGATTATGTACGGTCCGACATACCTCGGACTCAATTTCCATTTCTTACCAAATCGCATTACGCCTTTCATGGAGAAAACTTTCACGAATACCCAATCACCTTCTTTGAACTCCAAATCCCTACGACGAACATCCGAATAGGATTTCAGATGACTCTGAGCAGTCTTCAACCGCTTCTTAATGATTTTAACTTTTTCCATAGCCCGATGAACGAGGTCTGGCCCTATCAACTCTGCTTCACCAATTTCAAACCACCCAATGGGAGATCTATATCACCTACCCTATAAAGCCTCAAAGGGTGCCATATGAATGCTTGCATGATAGCTATTATTGTATGCAAATTCTATGAGTGGTAAATGATCATCCCAGCTAACTTTGAAGTCTAGAACACAAGTGTGCAACATATCCTCAAGCGTATGAATAGTCCGCTCTGCTTGCCCCGTCAGTCTGCGAGTGAAAGGCTGTACTAAGATTCACCTGAGTACCCAAGAATTAGTAGTGAATTATGCTCCCTAATCAGATATGATGGAAATTGGTGTGCCATGCAACCTGACTATTTCCTTGATATACAACTGAGCATATTGTTCCGATGTGTCGGAAGCCTTAACCGGCAAAAAGTGTGTTGATTTCGTGAGCCGATCCACAATCACCCAAATTGAGTCAAACTTGTGCGGAGTGCGTGGTAATCCTGCCACAAATTCCATATTAATCATTTCCCACTTCCATGTTGGAATTTCCATGTTTTGTGCCAATCCACCAGGCCTTTGGTGTTCGACCTTCACTTGTTGACAATTTGGACAGTTCGCCACAAACTCCTCTACATTCCTCTTCATATCATTCCACCAGTAGACTTCCTTAAGATCATGATAAATATTTGTAGAACCTGTGTGCACGGAATACCTAGAAGTGTGAGCCTCGGTCATGATTCTTTCCCGGAGATCATCTACATTTGGAACACATAGCCGTCGTTGGTACCTTAGTGTACCATCATTCATGCCAAGAGTAAAAGCCATAGTCTTATGTTTTTGAATCCCCTCCTTCAATTGCACCAAAAATTGATCGTTGTATCATTTCTTCTTAAGTTCCACAACAAGTGATGATTCGGCCCTATTTTGTACAATCACCCCTCCTTCACTAGAGTCCGTAATATGAATCCCAAACTAGCCAATTGATGAACCTCCTTGGCCAATAGCCTTTCATATGCCTCCAAGTGTGCTAAACTACCCATAGATTGTCGGCTAAGAGCATCCACCACAACATTAGCCTTCCCCGGATGGTATAAAATATCAATGTCATAATTCTTGTATAATTCAAGCCATCTTCTCTGCCTCAGATTCAATTCCTTCTGTTTGAAAATATGTTGAAGGCTCTTATGGTCCGTGAATATATCCACATGGACCCCATATAAATAATGACGCCAAAATTTCAATGCAAATACCACCGCCGCAAGTTCTAAATCATGTGTTGGATAGTTCTTTTTGTGATTCTTGAGTTGCCTAGAAGCATAAGCTATAACCTTGTGATGTGGCATTAATACACACCCAAGCCCGATACTTGAAGTATCACAATATACCACAAATCCATCTATACCATCTGGTAGGGTCAACACTAGTATCGTAGTCAGTCTTGCTTTCAATTCCTGGAAACTCCTTTCACAAGAATCTGACCATTGGAACTTAATTGCCTTCTGCGTCAATCTAGTCAATAGAGAGGCAAGAGTAGAAAACCACTCCACAAACTTTCTGTAATATCCAGCTAAGCCTAAGAAACTGCAAATCTCTATTGGAGTTGTAGGCCTCGGCCAATTCTTCACAGCTGAAATTTTCTGAGGATCAACCTTAATTCCCTCACTAGAGACTACATGACCCAAGAATATGACCGATTCAAGCCAAAATTCACACATTGAAAACTTTGCATATAACTGGTGCTGATGTAGGGTTTGCAGAACTGCCCTGAGATGATCGGAATGGTCTTCTCGACTTCATGAATATACAATAATATCGTCAATAAACACTATCACAAAAGAGTTGAGGAATGGCTTAAAAACTCGATTCATAAGATCCATGAAGGTTGTTGGGCATTTGTTAACCCAAAAGACATCACTAGGAACTCAAAATGCCCATACCGGGTCCTAAAAGCAGTTTTTTGGAATATCCCGCTCCATGATCTTCAATTGGTGATACCCAGATCATAAATCAATCTTAGAGAAGTACTTGGCACCTTGCAATTGATCAAAAAAGTCATGTATCCTTGGCAGTGGGTAGTTATTCTTTACTGTGACCTTATTAAGCTGTCGATAGTCAATACGCATTCTCAGCAACCCATCTTTCTTTCTTCCAAAAATGACCGGTGCACCCCAAGGCGACGCACTTGGCCGGATAAAACCCTTTTATAACAAATCTCTCAATTGTTCCTTTAGCTCCTTCAATTCTGCCAGTGCCATTCTGTAGGGTGGAATAGATATAGGATGCGTGTCTGGCATCACATCAATCCCAAAATCAATCTCTATGTCTGGTGGGATCCCAAGGAGATCATTCAGAAAGACTCCCAGAAATTCATTCACAACAAGCACAGACTCAAATGTAGGTGCCTCAGCATCGGTGTTCGTAGCCCGGACCAAATGGTAAATACATCCCTTATTGATTATCTTTGTGGCCTTAAGGTAGGAAATAAACCTACCCTTCAAGACTACATCATCACCCTTCCACTCAATAACTGGCTCGTTTGGAAATTCAAACCTAACAGTCCTGGTTCGGCAATCAAGCTTGGCAAAACAAAAATAAAGCCAATCCATCCCCATTATCACATCAAAATCGACCATTCTTAACTCAATAAGATTGGCCACGGTGTCCCGACCACGCAACGTGACAACACAATCCCTATAAACCTGCGCGGCCAAAATAGTCTCACCAACCTGAGTAGATACAAAGAACGACTCATAAAGTTGTTTTGGTTCTATCCCAAATTCCATAGCAACGTAAGGTGTGACATATGACAAAGTGGAACCGGGATCAATAAGAGCATATACATCATGAGATAGGACTGTCAATATACTTGTGACAATATCTAGAGAAACCTCTGAATTTTGGCGACCACTCATAGCATAGAAATGGCGGATCCTCCCAAACTCTGTGTTCCACTCCTAGCTGCACCACGCCCTGCGGGTGTTGGGAGTGCCTCGAGCTGGAGGTGGTGCTGCGGATGTAGTAGCTGCAGAACTGGCTGGCTGTGTCATGCCCCTGCCCTCACCCTGGTGGGACGAACGACAATCCCTCTGAATGTGACCCCTCAATCCGCATCCGTAGCATATGGGTAAGTCTATGTAGCATATTCCTAGGTGCATCTTTCCATACCTAGGACATGGGGGCCTCCTCTGCTGATGGAATCTACCACCATGACAACCCTGCTGATAGGATCCCTTGTTGCCCTGACTGGGCCTGAAACGGCTCCATTGCTGCTGCTGACGGGCCCCTGATGGCGGTGCACTAGCCGAAGACTGAGCAAAGGATTGGGATGGCCCTTACGAACCTCCCCTGAATGTTGACATGCCACCACCAGAAGAACTACCAAAGTTGCCCGTAGACCAGGCCTTATTGCTACCCTTTTGCTTCATTCTGTTCCTCAATTTGCGAGTCTCTGTTGCTTGAGCGAATGCCACCATTTTTCCATAGTTCATATCAGAATTCAAGGCATTTGTAGCAGCCTCATTAATTACCAAGGGACTAAGTCCCTGCACAAAGCGGAGCACTCTAGCTTCCATAGTGGGCAAAATGTAAATAACATACTTAGACAGGTACGCGAATCTCATATGGTAATCCCACACACTCAGGCTACCTTGTCCCAGGTTCTCAAACTCAGCAGCATGGGCTGTCTTAGTCTCGGCAGGCAAGAAATGATCAATGAAGGCATCGGAAAACTCACCCCACCTTTCCGGAGGGCTCCCTTCTTCACGGGACTCCTCCCATAGTTCGAACCAAGAATATGCCACCTCTTTTAGGCTGTAGGAGGCCAATTCCACTGCCTATGTCTCAGCAGCACGCATAACGCAGAGAGTCTTGTGCATCAAATCAATGAAGTCTTGTGGATCCTTCTCTGGGTTAGTACTCGTAAACACTGGAGGATCCAACTGGAGAAACCTGTTCACCTTGGAACTAGTAGAATCCCCAGGCTGATTGGAAGAAGTGGGTGCAACATTCAATCTTTGGGCCTGGGATGCCACTATCTGAGCCAACATCTGTATGGCTCCCCTAAGATCAACATAAGAAATACCAGAATCTGAAGCTGGAACTGGTATATCAGTTGGAGGGACCGTTGCACCCTCAGTAGGTGTAGGGACAGGTGCAGTCTGATCAGTTGTAGTAGAGTCAGGCATTGTAGTAATTGGAGAAATATTCTCACTCCTCGGGTGCTCACCCGCATGATCAATTATAGGGTCAACTATCACTCCTGGGATGACATTGGCTCTTTGGCCAATTTTTACCTTCTTCTTAGGTGCCATGTATTGAAAGTTAAAGAAAAACATGAGTTAAAAGAGGAACAATCTTACCATCAGCTTTATCGCACGATCGAGAACATGAAAGAAGGATATTATTCCTAAATGCCCATGTAGCATCCTCATTATAGGTGTGGTCGACAACACACCGATAATAAGGACTCTACTAGACACGGCTCCGAGACATCCTAGGACACTTTAAAAGCTTAGGCTCTGATACCAAAGTTGTCATGCCCCAAAATCGAGGAGCGCGACCGGCGCTTAACCGAGTGAACCCGGACGAGCAAGCCTATTAGATTTCCTTATACCCAAACTCATTCGTGAATAAAGATAATATATATCTTCGTTAATCAAACAATAAAGTGATCACGTCTGCAATACCAATTTCTTACCATTAGTTACTTCATTTTAAAGTCTTAATTCCATACACATTTTTCATAATCTGAAGTGGAAATAGTAATTCAAGCACAACATAACGAGTTTGACTTCCCCAGCACCAATATACAACCCACACTATCTCTACGGAGGCTCTATAGATAAAGAAGAGTACAATGATAATGCCGGCAATAAGGTCTCGGCTATACCTCAAACAGAATACACAAAGTACAATAGATATATGACCCCAGGATGAAGTGGGGCTCACCAAGTCAGCTGGGAAGAAGGTGTACTGCTATCACTGATCAATATCTCCTACTGTGGAACCACCTACATCCATTTAAAGATATAGCGCCCCCAGCAAAAAGGACGTTAGTACTGTCGAATAGCATTAGTATGTATAACTAAACACCCTCTAAATAGAATGACAAATAATACAAACATGATTATCATAATATCAATGGAAGCCTTAATCAATATCAAACTTCAATTTAGGATCACGACAGTGTTCAAATTAATTTACATATCTCACATTGGGAGATTCTTAGTATCGATAAACCATTGTCCACAATACCATTATTCACAATACCAGTACCACCGTACTCTCAGCACGGAGTCCGATTACAACCCGATCGGCTAGGCTATCTCATTACAGACATCAACCACAATTACTCTCAAAATTAATACCACTGTCTTTAACACGGAGTCTGATCATGACCCGATCGGCTAGGCTATCCATTAGGGACATCGACCACAATCACTATTTCAATTACAATTTCCAGCACAATCACCACCATGTGTGCGGCATGATGTCCGATCACAACCCGATCGGCTAGGCTGTCTTATTCGAGATATCAACTTTTTTATATCAATCATCGCATTTCATACTTCTTTCACATCATTACATTTCATTTGCACTAATGGCCATAATTATATAATCATTCTTGGCACGTTGTCCGTATTTAGTATCTAATGCTCTCCTTTTCACTTTCAAAAATCAACATCATCATTACCAACAACAACAATTCAATTCAAGGTTTGTAGTACACATGTAAGCAATTAAGAGTCTAAGGCACATAGCGATATTTCATAAAATTTGGCATAATAGCCTTCGTTTGAACTTGAATTGAAGTCGAAACATCATTAATGCATAGCCCATACTTGAACATATCCGCAATTGATAACATAACATAACATGAACAAAGCATTTAGGATACTTATTGAACATTTAACTCTCAACCCAATCTTACTCGGAATAGCCACTTTAATAATGAACCACTCGGGATTTACATAATTTACATGAATATAGTGGGATTCAATTCATAGAGAAGAGTTTAGCCAACATACCTCAATCGAGCTTCCTTAACTCTAAAATATTCCAAAATTATTAGCAACTTCAATCTATTGTAGAAATATAACAAATTGAACCAAAATTAGGAAGATGCTCATGGTTCTAGATCATTTGAGTATTTTATCAAACACTAGGTGTGCATTAAGGTTTCAAGGTCCTTTTATGGAGGATTCCATCATCCCACAACCCAATTTTTATCATTTTTAGCTCAACAATCCTTCTACACCCTTTGATAACACATGCATGTAAGATAAACAACTCTCATGCCCAAATTTTTTCTTGCTAATTATCCATTTCTACACAAATTTCGAAATTGAGGGTTAGGTGTAGAATCTTACCTTTCGGATAAAGACCTAGTGAGTTTCCCTTCTTAATCTTCCAAAATTTGAGCAAGAATTGAAGAACAATTATTGAGGAATACCTTCTCTCTCTAGGGAGCTCTTTCTCACTCTAAAATGTCAGATTTTAGATCAAAAATGGCCCAAAGCATGTATTTAACGAAGTAGGGTCGGGTTTTCAATACCCAAAAATGGAGCTCCGGAACAAGGTTTGTGATCGCATTATCGATATGCGGACCACATATTGGTCGTATAATTGGTGTCCATAACCGGTAAAAATCTGTCTGTGTCTGTGGTCACTATGCGGCCCACAGACTTGTTTTGCAGTCGCATAATGAACCGCTGAACAGTTATGCGGTCACATAGTCGAGTGCAGAATTTCATCCAAACTGACCCTTTCCTGCCTCACTTCTGCGGACATTATGCGGCCCACAGAGTGATTCTACCGTCCCATAATGGACTGGATAAATGCATTTCGCTGCCAAAATTTTTCCTTTACTTTCCAGTGCATTGTTCAACCCAAAAAGTACGAGCCGCGAAGAATTTCTACAATCCTCACACACGTAAGCCTAGTCCGGCACCATGAAACATTATTTTTCCTTTGCAAAATTTTGCGGGGACTTACAGATTCTGGTACCTCAATTAATTTAATGCGTTTGTCTATTTACATAAAAGCTGGAGAATGAGATTGGAGAGATAAGGTTTGTACCAATATCTTTGCAGCTGGCAGACCAAACAACTATCAAACCTGAGGGAATAGTGGAAGATATCTTAGTTCAGGTAGATAAGTTTGTATTTCCTGTATATTTCATAGTAGTGAAGATGGAGGAGAATAAGGAAGTCCCCCTCATCTTAGGAAGACCATTCTTAGCGACGGGCAGAGCAATATTAGACATATAAGATAGAAAGCTCATGCTTAGAGTGGGTGAGGTGACGGTGACTTTTGAGATGAATGTGGAAATGGGGGTGAGAAAAGAGAAGCTAGCTGCAAGTGTAGAGTGGAGAGTGAAAATCTCGAAAGAGAAGGTCCCAGTGATTGAGAAAGATAAGTGTGGGGTATACCCCAAGAAGGCTGAGAAAAAGCTGTCCGAGTGGATGTGTGCACTAGTTCGGGCACGGAAAATGGAGCCAGACTTTGACTCAGACCCTGACTAGAGATTCAAGGAAGTTTCCTCTACCTTATGATTTTTAATCGTGTGTCATGGGGACATGATGCAACTTAAAGTGCAGGGTGGGGGGTATATTTGTATGTATATTAATCTGGTTAGTTTCTTATGTAAAAACATAAATTTTTTAAAATTTTTGATTTTTCCCAACGATGGATATCATTCGACGGGTTTCATGAGGGATTAAAGTGAAAAGAAAAAGACAAAAAGATTTTCTCTTGTTAGGTAGTGTATTAATTTCCCCTTGGTTTTTCTTTGTGTCGCGGTTCTTTTCCAAGGGTTTTGATTAAACTGGGTATAGTTAATTTTTATTTTTGGTTAGGAATAGGGAGGCTTGTGTTTAGAGCTGAATTGAAAACAATGGCTCTTAACTTTATTATACCTTGAGAATAGTGACTGCTTTAATTTTTACACTTAGGATCAGTTTTTGACTCTTGTATAAGTACCTTAAAGTGTATGATCTTAACTTTGCTTAACTGCTTTGACTAGAGTGTCTTGATAGTCTAATTCGGAGTGAGTTATGTGATAGGTGTGTGTAAGGTTTTTGTGTTATTCTGTGTATTACATTTGATGTCTAGAACTTACCCCGTGTATTTGCAAAGCGAAATAGTAGTTTTATTCAGTCTTGAAAGTGATATAGGCATTTCTTTGTTGAGCCAATGATATGAGTTTACCCACAAAATTGTTATGTATCATAGTTAACCCCGTTGAGCCTGTAATCCCGTTTCTTTGTTAACCACATTACAAGCCTTACCCAGTTGTTTTAATTAGCCATCTATTTGAACCGTTTACCTCTCATGAGCACTTGAAAATTGTATGAACTTTGTAAAAGTTGAAGTGTGGCGTGATTGGGTTGGTTTTTGAGTGTAGTTAATGAGATAAGGAGAAAGGTGCACTGTTTTGAAAAAGTAAGAGCCACTTAAATTGAAAAAGAAAAAAAATACATAGTGTATTGTTGTGAAAATTATCAATTGATAAGTGGTAACTCTTGATGTATTTGTAATTAAAGAAGTTGGGAGTTAATGTAAATTTATGTGAAGGTGGAGTATTGGTTTGACATAAGTGTGGGGTTTTAACAATGAGATGTATGTATTAAAGTGCTTATGGACATGTAGTCACTCTTATATCTAAATGTATCATACCCGTCCCGCAGCTTACATTACAACCAATTAAAATCCTACTTGATCCTTGATTGAATGAGCTCAATTAGTAGAGTAGTACACTACGGGCAAGCCTATGGTTCATCTTTTGTGGCATATGAATGTTATTTCTGAGAGTGAGTGAATTATGTCTATCTTGAGTTCCGAGTTGTTCTTATTGTTTATTGTGTGTGGAACTACTCTCTTTTGTTGTGAGGGAACTTGATTCATGAAGGAAAAGTAATGTTTGACCTCTATGTTGGAGTAAGTGAGCAGGTTATAAATAATGCGTGGTACTTACGAGTCAAATGTTGAGGCTAGAATGTTACACTGTTGTGTTTAATCTATTTTAAATATTCTTGGTATGATTATTTATGAGAGTTGTGTAATGCGGCCGTGTCTATATAAAGTGTAGTTTGATTGCTCGAGGACGAGCAATGGTTTAAGTGTGGGGTGTTGATGGTAGGCTATAATTGCGTGTTTTAGTTGCTTAATACACTCTAATTTACTGCACTTTAATTGAGTTGAGCTTTCAATCGCTAATGTTTTGCACTAATTGTGTGTTTTATGTCTTGTAGGAGTAATTCCGAGTTATGAAGATATTGTGGAACTGATTCAAGTTATTTGGAGCTTTGAAGTCTGAGTAAAATCCTAAAGGAATAAGCCGGGATCGTGTTCGGGGGTCGAGGATCACTGCTGGACGTCAAAATTCAAGGAAGAATACACTAGTGCGACGCCGCAGTGCAAATGTATGTTAGAAATTGGCAATGTTCAAAGGCTACCCAGGTGCGAGAGCATGCACTGGGCGTGCAAGTTAGGCAGTGTTCTGGCCAAAGTGTGTGGCCATATGCGCAAGCACACTCCCACGTGCGCGGCCGTGCACGTCAATTCCGGAAAGAGTCCTATTTCGTGTAGGAGAAGGTGTGTTCATTTGGGCCCGACCCTACTTGGCATATATACATGGAAAAATGGTATTTTATGGACTTTTGACATACTTTAGACCTAAGGAGGCAAAGAAGAGGTGGGAGAAAGAAGAGCACGAAGGATTTCATCATTCAATCCTCACTCAAGACAAGAGTTTGGATCGTTGTATGTTTTCCTTTAACTTGAAATTATTTGTGATGAATTACCCCATATCTGTGGAGTAGTTCTCTTTAGGGATTGATTGATTTGGTGTATTGAGAATTTTTTGTGGATACTAACTCTAGTTTTTATGTATTGGATCATTTTGGATGTTTTAATTGTTGCATCTATTTTCACATGTTCATGTAATCGAAAGAGGCATAACTGGTAATGTTTTTGCATTATCTTGTTGGTTGAATTCATTGATTTTTCATAGTAATCGGAAGAGGCTAGTTGAATTATTGTTTAGACCTAGTTAGGATGATAATCGGAAGAGGTTTTGCTAAAGACCAATCCACTACGAATTCCTGCATATCTTCACCGAGCTTAACTTAGTTCATCTTGCGAGGTTGAGACTTAATCGAGAGAGAAGTTTCCACTGAACGTTTGAACTAATAATGGAGTTAATTCGAGAGACTCACTTGAACCTTATAAGTGAATCGAATAGAGTTAAACCCCAGACAAGCATCTTGCACCTATCCAATCAACCCCTATTTTCTCCCATTGATATCTTCTTTTCTTACTCTTGTTGCAATTGTCATTAGCCAATAGTTTAGACTTCTTGGATAGCCATTAAATTGTCGATCATCTTGGATAGCCATTAATTTTGAAGCTACGAAAAAACTGTTTAAATCCAATCCCTGTGGATATGATATTTTTGTATACTATATTCGACTAGCGAGCATATTTAAGTGTGTGTTTTTAGCTCGTCAACAAGTAGATCAACGCTTGATCCACATCAGTAGGTGATGAGTTATGATTTTACCTTTTATTTTAGTCTCTTTTCTTTAGTTTTTGTATCCGTTAATTATAATATGAGGTTGTTTGTTGTGTGTATTGCTATGTTTTTAGGTAAATGATGTCATGAAGAGAGTTGAAGTCAATTGAAGTGGAATTGAACAAAAACGAGTTAAAGAAATGCAAATTTCTTCAGTGATTCCATATCTGCGGAACACTGTTCGCTTCTGCGAGTAGAAGGTCGCATCTACGGAAATGCCAATCTTCCACTAGGATCTCATATGTGGTGGGTTATCCGTATCTGCGGAGGCGCTTCTGCCCAAAAGGTCCGCACCTGCGTATGTGCTTCTGCGCCTCATGGTCCGCTTCTGTGGAAATCCAATTGTCTACTCACCTCGCATCTGCGTGGAGAATTCCTCATCTACGCAGACGCACCTGCAAGGATTCTTCCCCCAGAGTTGGGCAACTTAGGCATTTCACATTTTATCTGTTCCAAACCCACAAATACACGACTTAGCTTTTTGGAAACACATCTTTGGCTTATTTCTCAGTCTCTTGACTAGAGAAGACAAGATTTGGAGCTAGGGTTCTTGCACACACACTTGGGTAATGAAGATTTGAAGCTTTTGGTTGAGAATTTCTTAACCATTTTTACTCATTTCTTCATTTCCTTGCTCTGTATTGTATATCTAAGTGTGTAGTATTTTTTCCAACACTTGAATCTAGTTTATGGGAATTAAATATGTTGTTGTGCTTATGTATTGAACGATTTTTATTTATATTGAAATGCGTTATTGTTTCTTTAATTATTGTTGTTCTTTAATGTTTCCAAAAGGATTATCTAACCCTAGGACTCACCCATTAACTTCGAATTAATTTTGGAAAAGATAATTTAGGGTTGGGAAAGATTAATTAACAAGAACTTTAGGCGTTAACCCTCACTTTATAGATTCTACCTAGGGATAGGATTGAACTATTTGTAGCCATATTCGAGAGTGCTTAATCTCTTAATTGTTTTTGGGATAATTTAATTAGGAAGTCGTGTTAGTCTTCAGAAGAAGCTAATAAAGAATTATTACCCGAGGCCAATTAACATAAACTCGCTCAAATTTGTAAAATCCTGAAATACATGGATCATTACTTGAGTGTAATCCCATGTTTATCCATGCTTGTAGTCATTGATTATTTTATTTGCTTTCTAGGTTAGTTTACATTTGCGCTTTTAGACATAAATAGTTTGTCAAAACCATTCTAAGTGTTTGGCTTAGCATAATAAGTGATAATTCTCTTACACTCCTAATCGCCTTCATATTGTTCTCTGTGGGATTTGACCCCTACTCATAGTTGAGTATATTATATTGGGGGTGTTGGTGTCAATTGGGAAAAAGTAGAGGAATGTAGTGTGTGGAAAATCTAATCTTTTGAGGTTGTGGTGTGTGAAGCGAATGGCTAAGTCTAGAGCCAACGTACCTTAAACAAAAGCTTCGCGTTACCTCAAATCATGAAATACTCACTCTATTCAAAAAAAAAGGAAAAAAAAAAGAAAAAGAAAATGAAGTGGTGAGAGAACGTGGAAGGGCAAGCAACTAGGGAGTGGTCATTAATTACAAGGTGGGTTACTTGTAGCAATTAGATATCAACAAGGTCATTGTGTACTATTCGAGAAAGAATGTGGGTAGCGTTTAAGGAGGGTATAGTCACTACATTCTCAAATATTCATCCAACTTGCCCCGAAGCCTACACTGCAACCCATGAAAAGTCATTTTTCATCTACAACCAATTATTCCTGAGATAGCAATGGGTTAAAATAAGGGCAAGCATATGCACTCATACTTGTAACACTTAACTTTCTTTCTGAGTGCAAGAGTGTTTGATTGTATCCCAGTACATATTTGTATTTGTTGAGTTGGGGATTTTCTTTGATGTGAGCACGCATGAATTGCAAGAGTTAGCAGAAGTTAGACTTATTAAAGTAGGATGCAAGTACATATCTAGCTATTAGTAGCACTGTGTCATTTATTTTGAGGCTCGAAGCTCACAAACTAATTATTTGACCACTTAAATGGTCTTTGTCTTCATTGAAGGGTGAATATAGGAATTTACATGCTTGTTAGCTAACAGTCATCGCCATCCATAGTCATTGTTGTTTTATGATCAGTCGGAAGTAGATTAGTATTTAGTAGGGTGACTTTTTAGTTGCTTGAGGGCAAGCAAGAGTCTAAGTTGGGGGTGTTGATGTGCCATAGAAATGCGGCACTTTTGATACTAATTACATAGACTTTAGCTCATTTTTAAAGCATTATAAGTCATTTCTTATGTAGTTTTGATGTTTTGTAGGAAACCAGACTTGAAGAACCAAGAACATGAAAAAGATGACAAAATCTATGAAAAGGCAGATATGTGATAGGTCTACGACCACAAAAGTGATGTGCGGACCACAGACCCTTCGCATAGCTAAACAGACCATCCTAGTATCAGAGAGTCAAATATGCGGTTCACTATGCGGTTCACTATGCGGTTGTACAACACTCATGCAGACTGTGTAGTTGTCCCACAAATGCAAGAGGGCTTCTAGTGAAGATGATTTTGTGGTACACTATGCGGCCGTGAAACCACTATGCAGACCATATAATCAATATGCGAGGAAGAACTATAAAACTTTCTGATCAAAACTGCGGCGCTGATGAAGATGTGCGGACCGTGAATGCATTCTGCGATCGTAGACTTAATCTGCAGGGTCATCTTTTGTCACATTTTGTCCACAAATTTTGGGGCCATTATAAATAGAATGAGTAGGGTTTTTGTGGACCATCTTGTCTGAAAAAGAGGCTACCCTTAGAGCATTGAATATACCATTATTTTGGAGCTTTTGAGAGAGATTCTAAGGCTTTTTCCTCTTTGTAAGCTTTTATGACTTTATTTATTGCTTTGTTCTTGTATTCTAGTATGAGTAGCTAACTTTAAATACAAAGGTTGTGTACCCTAAGTGGGTGTAATGTTAATGGGTGTTTACCATTGAA
Organism: Nicotiana tomentosiformis; assembly: GCF_000390325.3. Taxonomy (NCBI): domain Eukaryota; kingdom Viridiplantae; phylum Streptophyta; class Magnoliopsida; order Solanales; family Solanaceae; genus Nicotiana; species Nicotiana tomentosiformis. The sequence goes on along the minus strand of NC_090816.1, from coordinate 58,474,702 downwards.
TATGTATATAATCGTTGGTTGATTTCTATTCATTTCCCATGCTTCACTTATGGTTGATAGTTGCAAACATTGACTAGTGCCATTTCACTCAATCTTTACTCGAAAAAGTGGGTTTGGGTTTGGTAGAATTGAATATCAAGAACTCAAGGCTTTAAACCTTGTTTAATAGAATCACTTAGGTATAAGTGGGTTCTACTTGTCATAAATTGGTTGTTCTTAATTGTAACTCTTTTATATTTGGGAAAATCATAAAGAGGAAATACTACCTAATTATTGGAAAATATAGGGTAGTCATTTAGGAACCATTTTCATATCAAAAGACCTTGCATTACAAATATATCATATTAACACCGAATACATTCCATTGATGGGGACACAACCTTGGTTTCTAAATCAAATTAATCAATTCTCTTAACAAAATAGCTTTTCTTAACAAGTCATAATTACGAAACTCTTTTTTTTTAAACTAACATAGTAGAATAACGGCTTAAGTCAAGTTACACACTACTCAAGAAACCTTTTCACACCTATTCCCTGTGGGATTCGACCCCAACCTAGTTAGGTTATTATATTTGACATCGACCGTCTTACACCATTAATATAGGTTTAATTTGAGCGTACCAAAATTTGGCACCGTTGTTGGGGAATAATTTGGCGTATTTAGGTTGTTTGAGAAGTAAACGTACGTGCTTTGGTCCAAACTTGTGAATATTTGTGTAATTATTTTCTTATCTTTGTTTATCTTCTTTATTTTTTTTAATTGATTTTCTTGTTTATTTTCTTAGTTTTTAAAAAATGGCATCATGTAATGAAAATTGGTTGGATGGTAGTTGTTAATACTTTGATGACCTTTGTCCTTATTGTGAAGGACCACACTAGTGGAAAAATTGTTTAAATTTTCTCGGGGGCGGATTGTGCGCACAATCTCAAACCCAAGAGTGGAGTATTTGGGATAAGTGTGGTGGTGAAAATGGTCATTGGACTAATTGTGCTTATTTGTCCTTCCCTTCACCGAACCCCCGCTATGATGATTATACTTTTTGTGATGATAATTATAGGGATATGAAAGTGGAAGAAAGTGAGCATGGTCAAAATGGAGAGTTCAAGATCATGATGGAATTCCTACTTGAAGAAAGAAACAAAGAGCAAAATGCCTTGGAGGAGCTTTTGAAAAATAGTCTCCAAAATAATTTGGCACTTGAAAGGTTGAACTCACAAATAGGAAAAATACTTGAAGCTTTAGAGGTCCAAAAAGACTTGAAGTTAATGATAGCCAAGAACCTTCCTTAAAGGTTGAAGCCGAAAATTCTTCTTTGGCACTAGAAGAATTCTCTAATGCTCAAAATGAGAGTATGACGCTCATGTTAGAGGCCATTCTTGAAAATGAGGAGAAGCAAAACTTGGCACTCAAGGACTTGAAACAAGTACTAAATTGAAATGATAAGACTATCCGCACCTTGGAAGATGAAATAAAATCATTGGTAAAGGCTCATAATGCTCGCGAACTTGAAAGTGTGGAAAGAGGTCAAGAAGAGTTCAACTTCGAGGAAGAAAGTGAGCTTTATTTTGAGGAATCAAGAATTGAACATCTGCCAACTGATTCCATGGTTTTTGGTGATGCCAAGAAAAATATGGAATTAGAGTCAACCAGTGTAGTTGAAAAGATGATTGAAAATGACTCTAGTTTGGGGGAAAAAGAGGATGTCGAAATTCGGAAACATTTGCAAGTTGGGAGTTTGATATCTCATCCCAAGCACTTTTCAACTTGGGACTTGTATGGTGATATGGGATTTGAACCATGTGAATCCATGTGGGAGTGCAAAGAAGAAAGACAAGAGCCATACATCTTGCAATTTAAATATTCAAGAACGCAAAATGACATGCATCAAAAGAAAGCCAAGAAATGAAAAACGAAGAAATTAAAGTTTGGCTTGATCATCTTCCTACCACCCATGTCGCTCGTGGTCAAAAGCTTGATTCCAAGTTAGTTTCACAGTTCATATCCTCTAAGTGGAGAGAAAAGTGGTAAAGTTATCTCGCGTCGTGCCACGAAGTTAAATGCGGCACTTGGTGGGAGCCAACCCATTATTTTAAAAGAATTTAGTCGTTTTTGAATGTTTCATTTTTAGAATAGTTTATTATGTTATTTTTGACTAATTTGAAAAGTTTCATATTTTTTGGAGTTGAATTGAGGAGTTTAAGGTGTTGGAACAAGACAAAATAGTGGCTATCAAGATTTGCCTAGTAGAACTGTGGTGCAATTGCACCTGCATAAAGATTTGTGCTGCTGCGGCTTCGGAAAAGTGCCTAGGTCACCGCAGATGCGGTAATTTCTAAGAAGCAGTTCATACACTGCAAAAGCGTGGTCGCAGAAGAGGTTACAAATCCGCAGATGCGACTCGTCGGGTACTTTTAATGAGTTAATATGTTCTTCAGCAGGTAAAATTCAAAATAGTTTTTCCCCAAATTCTAACCCCTCTCATCTCTCACATTCATCTCCACTGCACGTGCACTCTACTGCTCGCACACAAAGAAATCAGGTACACTCTTTCTCTCTCTCTCTCCTCTACTTCTCTTTTCGATTTTCTTCTTCTTCTTCTCTTACTCTCCATAGTCATTCCCCACAGTCCCGTTTTCCCCCCTTATTGATTACTGTAAGTGTCAAGGTGAGAGATATTGGTTGAGAGTGTGCTATTGTGTGTTGTTGATGTTGAAAGAGAATTTGGGGAAATCTGAGTACCCAATTAATACAAAGATTTATAACATTCTCCGTGATTGCTAGATGTTCGACAAATTGTCCTAAAGAATTTTGATTGTTGTGTACCTTAAACTCGAGTGTAATCAAGCCCCCTAATCATGTAGTGCACAAATTTAGAAGTCTTCAGTATAAATTATATGTAAAAATCATGTTTGGAATTAAAAACAATTGGCAGTTGCTGGACTTTTGAAACCCCTGATGAATACCACAGAAGCGGAAAAATGGCCGCAGATGCAGCCTTGCACCCGCGATGGCTCTTCTGTAGGTGCGATTTTTGTTCAGAAGTGAAAGTTCGTAAAAGCGACACATCTTTCGTAGAAGCGGAGCCGCAACTGTGATGAATTTTCTGCAAGTGCAATGACCGGCAAAATTGTGCAATTCTAGTAGCTTTGCAACTGGAGCTTCCGGAGGCCATTTGGCTCGGTTCTTGGCCTAGTCTATGTGCTTTTAATTGCTTAACATATCTTTAATGCCCGACTAACTTTATTTTTGATTTTTTTAGGTACGTTAAGCTTAAAATGGACCCGAACAGGAACAAAAATGATGTGCTTAATCACGAAATTGAAGAAATGGCAGAGGAAATGAACTATGATACCAACAGATTCATGTCTTCCGATTGTCAAAACTGGTATTATGATAATCTCCTCAAAAAGAACCTTAAACTTGAGAAAGGAATGGCCGATGACAAAGTGGTCGAGCTCCTTCTGGATTTCCATGGCTTGCTAGTTTCAAGCGGTTGGACCTGCTTCATCCCTACTCAATGCAAGGCCAATGAGAAATGGGTAAGGGAATTTTACGTGAACTTAAAGCGTACACATTTCCAAAACCATGAGCTTACAATAAGGGGAAAGATTGTGAAATTTGTATTTGAATAGATAAATGATGTCTATGGGCTTCAAAATCATCTGCTCGAGCCAATGCAAGAATGAAATATATGCGACAATGGTGATGGGCTAGTCTCAAAGCTTTGTCCTACAGGTCAAACAATGACTTGGGCTAAAAAGAAAAAGGGCATCAAATGTGGTGATTTCACAGCTGAAGCAAAAATGTGCTTGTATATCATTACGAGCATAGTGTCTCCTTGTGGGAACGTGTCTAATGTCACATATACTAGGGCCTTGATGATTGCTTGCATCCTTGATGGTATTCCAGTGAATGTCAGTTACTACACCATTCAGGAGCTGAAAGAGTTTGTGCTTCAAGGTGGCTCGACATTGATATTTCCATCATTGATTACAGAGTTGTATCGGCCTATGCAAGTTGAGGAATGGGATGGAGATAATTGGATACCGGCGGACAAACCCTTTCACCCATTGAGAGTGACAGGAGAAGGCTGTGTATTAAAGAGCAAGAAAAGGAAGATGGATATTGATGTAGGTGAGAGGTCCTCCTCACAGGCTACTCGGGCCGAGTGACCATTTGGGTTGCTAAATTCCCAGCTTGCCTCCATTCGTGACTTAGGAGCCGTTTGGTAGGTTGTATAAGAATAGTGCGGAATACAGTGTATTAGTAATGCATGGGTTAGTAGTGCAAGCATTAGTTATGCAGAGATTATTTCTTATCCATTGTTTGGTTTGGTCTATTAAAAATTAAAATGTGTTGCATAATTTTTAAGAAAATTAATTGTTTACAAAAATGCCCTCCATATTTTTTTAGCTTTAAGGGACTTTAAGGATAATTTTATCTTTAAACATGCTAATGCATGCATTAATAGCCTTGGTATTGCTAATACCATGGTATATTATGCATTAGCTATACATAGGATAATACCAAATAGGGTGTATAACTAATGCGTGCATTAGTTATACATGATTTGAAACAGTGTACCAAACAAGATATTACTAATACACAAAGCCAATGCATGTATTATTTTCTCTAATGCACTATACCAAACAATCTCTTAGTGTCACAACTCCCTAGTGGGCCCTCACACTCCCAACCTATGTATGTCGGGCTTGTTTTACTATTGTTTATCATGTGCCTTTGTCGGGTGTAGATTGTGATTGGTGATATATTTGCGGATTAGTTTCTTTTGTTATTTTTTTTTATTTTGTAGTTTTTAGTTTATGTTATTTTTATTCCTTTAGTAGTTGTTACTTTTGTTATTTTATTTTATTTTCTTGAGTAGTTTTTATTTATATTATTTTTAGTAGTTTTTAGTTTATATTATTTTTATCTTTTTGTAGTAATATACTTTTCAATAAATTTCCTTGGGTTTTTTTTATGCCACAGTTCTTTTCCGAGGAATATTTTTGTGTTGAACCAGGTGACTTTTCCTATGATGGATGGCGTGATAACTTTCTTAAGGGAATTAGTCTTGTTTATTTATGTGGAGATTTTTGGATTGTTTAGTACTGAAATAGTGTGTTTTACCAGAATCAGTACTGAACAATCACTATTATCCTTAGCCCCACAGTGGGCACCAAACTATTTACCCTAAAAATTGAGTAACAATTAAACTTATATTGTGGTTTTAATGATATGTGATTTAAACCAGTACCAATTGATAAACAATGAATTAAATAGATAAATTGAACAATAAAATAAATCAAACCGGTCTGCAAACAATGGCTCGACCTCGATTCGAGATAGTCTCGAGGTTAGTTAATAAGAACAGTAAAGGATGGAACAAACAACGATGAAGAGTAAGTAAAACATAAAAGCAGCGTATGTGTATATTCTTATCAGTGAATAATGATTCCTTTTGACAAGTGAATAGGATCCCTCTTTATATAATAGAGGAATCCTAAATAAGGTACAACTCTAATAACGGAAGTAGATCCCATGATTGGCACTAATAACTTCTTTGATTTGATTTGTTCCGGGGTTTTTGCCGTGATCTTTGACCGGTTACTGATATCTCTCCATTCCGTTATTATGCCTTACTCGAAGTCAGTCATGCTTGATCTCGATTGTTGCTGGCCTCGATCTCAATGAACACTTCGATCTCCAGGCTTGATGTTCTATCTTTGAGCTCGAGCCCGATCTATTATGAGGTTACCCTCGAGGCAACTCCCTTGCCAATAAAATCGGGTATGCCCGATTTCGACCGTATACAAGTTACTTAATCTTGTTTCTATCCATGAAATTTCTACATGCTAGAATAATTGAGATGTGATCCATGTTAAAAACTATGTTTAGGCTATATGCTTATTCTGTTGGGACACACTGGGGTCATTTCTGCTGTTGAGTTATTTGCCTAAATTACAATTACATACACAGTCATATTCATTCATTTATATATCATATCTCAGTTTCTGTTATCATTTTTTGTCACATCATGATATCATTGTTTGGGCTGGTTGGCATGAGATTTGTGAGCACGAGAGACTTGAGAGATTGATGACTAAGTTGGGGCCTGAGGGCAAGATTGTGAATAATATTTATGGGATTAGGCTGCACGCCGCAACGTGTTTTATTGATGCATGATGGGATCGGGCTCCACGCCGTACCATGTTTTATTGATTTATGATGGGATCGGGTTGCACGGTGCAGCAGGTTTTATTTATTCATGATAGGATCTGGCTGTACGCCACAACAGGACATGTTGGCTTATATTAGCGCTTGGGCAGGATCTGCCCCTCCGGAGTCTGACATACTAGCAGTGAGCGCATGTACCATACAGTGCTGAGTGACTGAATGTGCTGAGTAATTGAGTGTGATGAGTAGGAGTGCGAGACAGTGAGATTAAGTACTGTGAGAGTGTGAGTACATGGGTTTATCACTATGATGCATTACATTTGACATTCATACTTGACATGTAGGTATAAAGATGTATTTTCTCATGCTATACAGTAGTATGACATTCATGAGTTCTCATGTACATTGATATGTAGGCATAGAGATGTACTTTCTCTTGCTATCTAATAAGGAAATATCTTATATGTTGTTGAATGATTTTGGGAAAAATCACATTTTTCTGATATACTCATATTTTAGTGATTTTGGTGAAAGATTTGGGTCTTACTGTTATACCTAAAAAACATGCCTATTTTCCGTAACTGTGAACGAACTGAGAATCATATCTTCGAGTTATTACTTGTACTTCTTTTATTATATTATTACTTATTGAGTACATGGGTCGGTTGTACTCATACTACACTTCTGCACATTGCGTTCAGATTTTGGAGTTGTTGTTGCTGCATATGGCAGGAGTTGGCATTGAAGAAGTACCTGTGTTTTGGTTATAGCTGTCTCTTGTTCTTGGTAGCTTTAGATTTATAAATCTGTTTATGTATATTTCGAACAAATAATGTATTTATTTCATACTAGATTTGAAACTCTAAATATTAGAAGCTCATGATTTATACTACCAATCCTTGGGATTTTTGTATAAAAGATCGGTTATTTCATCATTTATTTTCTCAATAAATATCATTTGTATTGGATTATTGTTAGTTGGCTTACCTAGCGGGTTGGGTTAGGTGCCATCACGATTAGTTGGATTTTGGGTCATGATAAGTCGGTATCATAGCTCTATATTCATAGGTTCTATGAGTCATGAGCAAGTGTCTTGCGGATCGGTATGATGACGTCCATACCTATCTTCGAGAGGCTACAGGGCATCTAGGATAAAATTCACATCTTTCTTTTCTTATCGTGCGATATTGATTCAGCTTGAGGCGTATCTCTTTGAGTTCCTTCCACTGACTCGTATGCGTATATGAACACTTTGTATCAGTTGTGCATCGACGACTTGTGATTCTATAGATGAGGTGCGAGATTTTGGGTTTTGGTGATGAGACAGTCTGGAGGACTTAAGGCTAGGTTTAAACCGCAACTTAGGCTCGGTAGTTTATGTTGTGTGAGCATGTGCGTTTGGACTTATATGTCTGGTAGTATCCTTGGGAGCGGGACTTATGGCTCGATGAGTGGTTGGATGGCTATATGGTGATTATGATGTGACTGCGGGATGTGTTCAGATGGTTTTGATATGACGGGGAGATTTTTCTTGGGATGTGAAAGGACTATGAGTGCTCAATATCTATGGATGTGATATACAACCTTGAGTTATGAGTGTTTTGAGGGATTCTTGCATGTTGTATTTGTGGAACGAAGTTGATTCTCATGTCTTGTTGATGAGTCCAGACTCAGGAAGATTAAGTTGATTGCGTAGCATTGGTGGCTGTGAAAGGGTATAGAGAGATATCAGTTTGAGGCTAAGCAGGTGGGTTATCACCTGTGGGGTAATCTACAAATGTGTGATCCTTAGGATGTGGTGTGGAGAATTTCTTTCTACCAGTGGGATATATGTGTTGCTATTTGAGTTTGGATCGGTTGAGAAAGTTGACCTCACTGTCACGAGGATGAATGCAGGCTTAGCAGATGATTTGAGATATTTTATGGGTTGTGTTGCAGGAGCTTGTGAAGGATTTAGTTGAATCTCACTATAGGACTATGGCAGTAATAGTGTATGGGTATTGTGAGTTATCAGGTGTTTTGTTCTTTGGCTTTGAGCCAAGCGGGGGAGTTTTCCATCGGTGATTTGATTGCATGGTTAAGTGTTGTATTGGTTTCAGTCTTAGGCATACTTGTGGGTTGGTTATGACTCACAGAGGTTGGTTTTGAGGATGACTTGAGTAAGGAATTTCTGGATGTATGACGTATTGCACCTTATGGATATATGGGAGTCTTGGAAATGGTCTAGGGTTGCTATTTGTGATGGATGTAATGTACCAAGAAAAGGATTCACTTGGTTGCTTAAACGTGTGGATTACATCTTTGAGTGTTATTGTGCTAATGGGGCACAGGTCGTTCGGCCCTATTAGGCAGTGCAATTGAGATTGGAGTAGAGTGGATGACTCTTGAGAAGGTTCTAATGGATTCAAGATTCATATGTGGCAATTGAGAATTCTTCTGATTTGTATACGGCTAGAATCTGAGATTTGCATTGGATGGTGTCGAGACTTGTGGTATTTCTATATCATTATGGATTCTACATTTCAGTATCAGGAAGGTGAAGGAAACAGTTTTAGATTCACATAAGGTCTCTTCAGAGTGGGTGTCTCAATTGTGATACTTTTGGGGTGCTCAGAGGGAATACATCGACTTATGGGGCTTAGGGCGATGTGGTTTTATGCTAGGATATCTTGTTGTGAGCTTTGGGTAAGGATCTTAGTATTTTTGCAAGGAGAAGTATCAACTTGAAGGAAATTCACAAGGAACTCGGAGAAATAGGACAGTTTGGTAGTAGGTTGGATCGACACGGTAATGGATATGATCAGTTTGTTGGGTACTTATGATGTGGTGAGTCTCTACAAGTGTTTTGTGGCAATACTCATAGTTTTGGCGACTTGCGTGTCTTGGTTGAGTTAGATGGATTCAGTTATAATGGCTTGGTTTTGTGCAAATGGGTTTCGAAGTGTTCTCGATGATTTATGACACAATGTGAGATGGGTATTATCTACATGTATGAGGGGTATATGGCGTGTTGTGATTTTATCCTTGATGAGATCAAGTGGAAGGTTTCTAGCTAATTGAGTATGTATTCTGCTTGTGACTCAGAGTTGATAATGAGGTTCTCGTGTGTTTATATGATGGCCTGATAGAGGCGGTGCGTGGTGTGAGATTGGGATTTGCATGTGCAAGTATACAGTTCAGTTTCAAAAGGAAGGTCATGAATTCTTAGATAACACGAACGATTTCAGATGATTAGATGAATGCAATTACTACTTGGTATTACCTGAGAAGGGTGCACATTTCAGAAGGCGCACTATGTTTTGACTTATCATTGTTATTGTTGTACTCGCCTGGCCGATCAACTACCGATGTTTATGTTTTATTCTATGAAATGGAAGAATTATAAAATTATTTCTCGTGGGGATAATTGTGTATGAGAGTTGTGTTAATCATTTGAGTGGTGGGGCTGGGATTGGCAATGGTGATTCATGTGTTCTAGGGATTTGGAGACTGGGAGTTCTCAGAAGAAAATTATTTCGGGGTTGCAAACTGTGAAGATGTGGCCAAAGTTAGCTAGATAGTGGTACGTGCTATGGTTAGGTCATTGTGGACTTGGAGGGCCATTTATCCATTTGGGGATGACCAGAACTAATTTGGGGGCCCATTGGTAGGCCCAGTGAGGATGTGTATTCTACATCGAGTCAGATTTGTTGACTCAAAACTACTAGTGTTGAGGGGTGTGTCATTCAGTTAGAGTTGAGCTTGTTCGTGTTCTGAGATGTTCTATGGGTTACTCTTCTATGCTATGAGGGATTGTGATTTGTTGGTTATATGCATATATGATGTTGTTCTATTTGGGCCTTGTAGCGAAATTCGGGCGAGATGGTTATTGGGGTGTTGAATGGTTGATTGAGCCTTAGTTATGGTCTTTTCGGGCTGTGGTATATAGTGTTATTTGCTTCTCCATGGTTATGGTTATGCACTTCGTGTACTTGATGTCGAATTGCATGTAGTTGTTGAATTTGAGCATTGTGGCTTGCGGGACGGTTCACTCATTTGATTCAGTTTCCATGTTTGAGTACACTTGAATTGTTACTTATTGGTACATAGATTGCACTGTTTGTGGCTTTAGGTTGTATTGGCTTGGCATGTCAATAGAATAGTGATGTTTGATGAAATGGGGTCATTGGACCTAGAATTGGTACTATGGGATTTGGTTACGACATGTTTGGAAGAATAATATTGGAAGTAGGCTTAGTATTTGGCTTTGTTTCTTGTCAGGCGAGATAGAGAGCTCCATGACTTGTTGATCTGATTAGTGGTTATGAGTTTCTGCGTGTTCAATTTATCATCGGTTGTGTACGGAGGTTTTGAATGAAGTTTTATTTGATATGAGGTTCATTACTGGTATCGGGTTTATTTTTAAGCATCTACGGTGATTTGAAATCATAGCTACGAGTATGTGAGTTATGTGATATATCTTGTGATTTCAACTTGGGTTATGGCTATGGCTTGATACAGCTTGTTCAGACTTATATGGTATGTAAATGCGAGATTCTAGTCTTGTAAGGAATTCCAAATGTTGGAAATTGTGTTATATGGTTTACGGGCTAAGATGGAAGTAATGATCTTCAGTTATGTTGTGTTTTCAGGCTTACATGGGATCACCCCCGGGTATGTGCATGGTAAGGTTACATGGTGTTCCTCGACTCTTGGCACGTTCAAGGACGAACGTATGTTTAAGTGGAGTAGAATGTAACGACCCGACCGATTATTTTGAGCATTTGCACTTCACTTGGTGGTTTGAGAGCATGAGTAGCTCTGTATGATGTATTATGACTTGTGTGTATCATCGATTTTAATTTTCGGCTGATTCAGAATTAGTTTGGAAGAATGAATTTTATGTTTGAAGCTTTAAGTTGAAAGAGTTGACCAAGTTTGACTTTTGTGTATATGACCCCGGAATGGACTTTTGATGGTTCCGTTAGGTCCGGATGGTGATTTTGAACTTGGGCGTATGCCTGGATTTAGATTTAGGTGTTTCTAGAATGTTTTGGCATTATTTGGCAAAAGGTGGAAATTGAAGGTTTGGAATATTCATAAGTTTGACTGGGAGTTGACATCGATGTTATCGGGTTCAAATTGTTATTTCGGGTGTTGGAATAGGTTCGATATGTCATGTAAAATCTTGTATGCAAAATTTGGATTCATTCCTGGTTGGTTATGCTTGAATCGGACGCTTGATTCGAAGTTTGAAGTTTATGAACTTAAGAGATTGATCTTGATCGACGATTCATGGTGTTAATGTTATTATGTGTGATTTGAGGCTTCGAGTAAGTTTGTAATATGTTTAGGGACTTGTTGGTATGTTCTAACGAGGTCCTGAGGGGCTCGAGTGAGTTTTGGGGTGGTTTTGGACCATTTCTAGGCCATTTTTAGTTGCTGATTGTTGGCCACAGGGATGTGCATCACGATCACGGACCTTGGGTCGCATTCGAGAAAAGGAAATTGTTGTTTGGGCATTGTGAATCGCAATCACGGAAGCCTTTTCGCGATCGCGTAGAAGAAAATTTTGTTGTCCCTAACTCGAGTTTGGAAGCTTATATCTTGCAATCTATATGGTATGTGGAGATGATCCAAAAATGAAGTTGTTTCACTTTGTGTCTAGTTTTTAGAAAATCAAACCATTTGTCATTTGATGTTTTGTACAAAAGGTTATGGCTGTTACACTACAGTCTGTCTGAGAAGAGTTTAGGAAGGGTTATGGAAATAAGTTCATTGCGATCGCGGGAAAAAGGCCGCGATCACAAAGGGTAAAATGTATCGGGTTCAGATTGTTTTTTCGAGAGTTGAAATAGGTTCGATATGTCATTTGGAACTTGTATGCAAAATATGGATTCATTCCGGATTCATTAGGCTTGAATCGGACGCTTGGTTCGAAGTTTGATGTTTATGAATTTAAGAGATTGATCTTGATCGGCGATTCGTGGTTTTGATATTATTATGCGTGATTTGAGGCCTCGAGTTGGTCCGTAATATGTTTGGGACTTGTTGGCATATTCGGATGGGGTCCCTAGGGGCTCAAATGAATTTCGGGGTGGTTTCTGACCATTTCTAGGCCATTTTTAGTTGCTGGTTTTTGGCCAAGAGCAAATTGCTATTTTGGGCATTGTGAACCGCGATCGTGGAAGCCTTTTCGCGATCACATAGAAGAAAATTCAGCTTTCCCTGACTTGAGTTTGGAGGCTTATATCCTGCAATCTATAAGGAATTTGGAGATTATCCAAAAATGAAGTCGTAGCCCTTTGTGTCTAGTTTTCAGAAAAATAAACCGTTTGTCACTTGTAGTATCGTACAAAAGGTTATGGTTGTTACACTACAGGCTGTCTGAGAAGTGTTTGGGAAAAGTTATGGAAATATGTTCATTGCGATCGCGGTGAAAAGGCCGCGATTACGAAGGGTAAAATATGTGCTGGAAAATTTTTGAATTGGGATCGCGAGGTTGGTGACCACGAAGGGTACCTCTGGAACAGTGTATAAAGTACTCTATTTCGAAGGTTTCAGGCATTTTATCATATTTTTACTATGGAGCTTGGAATGAAGCGGTTTTTCAAGCATTTTTCACCACATGAATTGGGGTAAGTGTTTTCTACTCGGTTTGGATTATATTTCATGAATCCATCTTCGATTTTTGAATTTGATTGATGATTTTGAAAGAGAAATTGGGGGGTTTTGCCTAAACAATTCGTAAAGTGAATTTTTGATGATTCATTCTTTATATATTGGGTTTGTTTCCATTAGCATTATTTGATATTTTTGAGTTGCTTTTGGCTGGTTTTGAGCCGTTCAGAGGTCGGTACGCGCGGGATGGCATTTCTAGAGTATTTTTTGGCTTGCTCAGTATTGGATTCGACTTGTTCGAGGTAAGTAACACTTCTAAGCTTGGTAGTGAGGGTATGAATCCCTGAACATACATGTTATGGTTTTGGTGTTAAGGTGACGCACATGCTAGGTGATGAGCGCATGGGCATGCACCATGTGAATTATTACTTGGTTAATTCTATGGTATTGTGTAGTTACTTAATCTTGTTTCTATCCATGAAATTTCTACGTGCTAGAGTAATTGAGTTGTGAACCATTTTAGAAACCATGTTTAGGCTATATGCTTATTCTTTTGGGACCCACTGAGGTCATTTCTGCTGTTGAGTTATTTGCTTAAATTGCAATTACATACTCAGTCATATTCATTCATTTGCATATCATATCTCAGTCTCTGTTATCATTTGTGTCACATCATGTTATCATTTTTTGGGCTGATTGGCAAGAGATTTGTGAGCTCGAGAGACTGGAGAGACTGATGACTAAGTTGGAGTCTGAGGGCCGGATTATGAGTGATATTTATGGGATCGGGTTGCGCGCCGCATCGGGTTTTTAATGATTAATGATGGGATCGGTTTGCACTCCGCAAAAGATTTTATTGATTCGTGATGGGATCGGGCTACACGTCGCAGCATATTTTATTGATTCATGATGGGATCGGGTTGCATGCCGCAGTAGGCCATGTTGTCTTATATTAGTGCTTAGGCAGGATCCGCCCCTCCGGAGTCTGACATACCAGCAATGAGCGCAGGTACCGTACAGCGCTGAGAGAGTGAGGTTGCTGAGTGATTGGGCATGATGAGTGGGAGTGCGATAAAGTAAGATTGAGTACTTTGATAGTGTGAGTATATGGGTTTATCACTATGATTCACTATATTTGACATGCATACTTGGCATGTAGGCATAGAGATGTATTTCCTCATTTTATATGGTACTCTGAGATTCATGACTTCTCATGCAGATTGACATGTAGGCATAGAGATGTACTTTCCTCATGCTATTTGATAATGAAAGATCTTATCTGTTGTTGAAAGATTTTGGAAAAAATCACAATTTTCTGATATACTCAGATTTTGGTGATTTCGGTGAAAGATTTGGATCTTATAGTTATACCTATTTTTTGTAACTGTGAACGAGCTGAGAATCATTTTTTTGAGTTATTAATTGTACTGCTTTTATTATATTGTTACGAGTTGTTCTTGGTTATTGGTGTTGGCCTTTGACCGTTGTCCAAGCTCGTCACAACTTTCAACCTAAGGTTATGTTTGTTACTTATTGAGTACATGGGGTCGGTTGTACTCATACTATACTTCTGCACCTTGCATGCAGATTTTGGAGCTGATGTTGCTGCATGTGGCGGTAGCTTTAGATTTATAAATTTGTTTATGTAAATTTCGAATAGATGATGTATTTATTTCATACTAGCTTTGTAAACTCTAAATTTTAGAAGCTCATGATTTGTACTACCAATCCTTGGGATTTTATTATAAAATATCAGTTATTTCATCATGTGTTTTCTTAGTAAATCTCATTTGAATTAGATTGTTGTTAGTTGGCTTACCTAGCGGGTTGGGTTAGGTGTCATCACGGCTAGGTAGATCTTGGGTCTTGACAAACGTGTAAGAGACTTATTGCTTATTATGCTAAGCCAAACACTTAGAAAGGTTTTGAGAAAATATTTATAACTAATTGCGAAAATATAAACTAACCTAGAAAGCAAGTAAAATGATCAATGGGTACAAGCATAGATACACGGAGAATTATACTCAAGTAATGATCCAATGTATTTCTTGATTTTACAAATATGAGCAAGTTTATGTTAATTAGCAGTGTGTAATAATTCTATATTAGTTTCTTTCGAAGACTAACAAGACTTCTTAATTGAATTATCCCAAAAATAATTAAGAGATTAAGTACTCATGAATATGGCTACAAGTAGTTTAATCCTATCCCTAGGTAAAATCTATTAAGTGAGGTTTAACGCCTCAAATTCTTGTTAATTAGTCTTTCCCAACCCCAAATTATCTTTTTCAAAAAATAATTCGAAGTTAATGGGTGAATCCTAAGGTTAGCTAATCCCTTTGGAAACATTATAGGACAAGAATAATTAAATAAATAATAACTCACTTCAATATAAATAAAAAGCGTTCAATCCATAAGCACAACAAGATATTTAACCCACACTTTAAATATGAATATTCCCATAAACAAGATTTAAATGTTGAAAAAAATACTTCACACTTAGATATACAATCAAAAAGCAAGAAAATGAAGAATTGAGTAAAAATGGGTAAGAAATTATCAACCAAAAGCTTCAAATCTTCAAGACCCAAGTGTGTGTGCAAGAACCTTAGCTTCAAAACTTGTCTTCTCTAGTCAAGAGACTGAGAAATAAGCTAAAGATTTATTTTTAATAAGCTAGCTCATGTATTAAATGGCTTGGGAATAAAAAATGTGATATTCCATTTCTGCCCAGATAATGTGCTATGCGATCGCGAAAAAACAACTGGCGATCGGGCTGACCAACTTCTGCAAAGCTACACGATCGTAGAGCAACAGGCACGTTCTCATAGAACATTTGACCAGTGGCGACCAGCTTTACTCCTTCGCGATCGCATGACTTCAACCACATTCACAATGGATTAGCAGCTGAACTTACGTGATCGCTTTGCTTTCTCCGCGATCGCAAAAAGCATTCGCTGGTAGCAATTAATTTTCCATTTTAACGCATATTGACTTGTTTTCTTCTGTATCTTCTCTAATTCACTTCATACCTGAAATATGCCAATAAACCTCAATAAATGCCTCAGTTTCTCTACAAAATAATACAAAAGCCTGAGTATCAAGAACATATAAGTTGGTAAAGTGCCAACTTATCAAAACCCCCAAACTTAATCTATTGTTTGTCCTCGAGCAATTCAACAACTAAGAACATCCTTCAATAAATTAAGCTCAATGGCATACCAAACATCATTTTAAGTCAAAAAAGGTTCAAATTAAACACAAACTAGTGACTTCGGTTGGTACCAACAATTAATCTAAAGCATATAAATCACCAACAACTTCTCACAAATTTCATTTCAATTCAAGTGCTGAAACACCACATTAATCAAAGTAGCAACCAAGTCATGACACTAAAGCTTCAAAATTTGCCTCATTATCACAAATAAGTTTCTTTAATTCATTCCTCGCAATTGGAGATTAGATTAAGTTCATAACCCAAAATTTCATGTGCCCTCACACTTAAGAGATAATCCCAACTTATAAATTACTATTTTTTAAAACACAAATGGGATATCAAATGGAAAGAATTAAATCTCTCTCTCTCTCACAAAGATACTCAAATGCACACAAGTAGTGCCACAGGCTTTCCCTTCATGTACCTCTCCACTAATGTAGACATACTTGGTTTGAAATCAAGTAGGGCTTAAAGGATTGTAATGTAGGTTTTTGGTTAAGATAAGACACATTTTGGGTAAGAGTGACTCAAAACCTCTCTAAGCACTACAATTTGCAACAATTAAAGCATACTTCCTTCAAAAACTTTTACATTCTTTTTTCATTTTTCATTCCACACCTAATCTTCCCTTTATTCACAACTCCTTATTTTTCCTTCCTCTTTCTTCTTTCTTACTCATATTGTTTTTTAAAATCAAAGAAGGTTCAACTATTTATTTTATCACCTTTCACCTGTTAAGCAACTTCCACTTCACAACTTTTCCAACCTTCACCCCCAAACATAGACTTTTAGCCTATGTTTACACTTTCAATGTACTTAGGGAGGTAGGATGCCAAAAATTTAAATCATGTTGGTACCAAACAAGTCACACGTTAGTTTATGGACAAAACAATCACACCCAATAACCAATTTATTCACTAATAGCTACTAAACTAACTAAAAAACAAATTACCTAAAAAGAGAATAATTAAACAAGACTAATCCCTTAAGAAAGTTGTCACGCCATCCATCATAGGGAAAAGGCACCCGGTTCGACACAAATTAATTCCTTGGAAAAGAGCCGCGACATAAATAAAAACCAAGGAGTTTAATTAATACCACTACAAGTAATGAAAACAACAAAATAAGAAAATAAAAACTAATGCTAACACGCTAGAAATAAACTATAAAACTAACAAATCTATCAAGTTCAAAAAATAGTCATGCTCCACATACATCCATCATATATAAATGAGCCACCCCCAACCTAAAGTGTTGCACTATCGTCAGTGCAACTAAACAAAATAAAATAAAATAAAAGAGGTGCTCCCTGAAACTAAATCACTCGGAGCTGGAGGTGGTGGGAAATTTAATCTCCAAATCCTCATCCTCATTGTCCTCTGATTCATGTGAGCCACAGAATGAACACAACTTGTGCATCATTTTGGACAGGAATTTTTTTTTCCCATGCTCCTTGAACTTCAAATGTTGCCTCTCAATCTTTCCTTTTCTTCGACTCATGTCTTCCAACCTGCTTTTGATTGCTTTTTGTTCCTTAACTACATCGTCCAGAGATGGCTTCTTACCAGTCCCAGTAGAAGTGCCCTCCCAGATGGTCCAGAAGGAAGGCCAGCCACAAATCGGCGAATGTGTGCATCGACCCCATAGATTTGACTGGAGAGGTGGCGCATAGTGGGAGGTCCAAAAGGAAATGGAGCAATGGGGTCATGTAGCCCTGCTGCAGCTGACGAAGAACCATCGGACCCAATGGTAGTCTCAGTAAATAGCCCAAATGAAGGAGATGATACATCAATCCTCCTCTTCTTCTGCCCGCCAGTTGGTCCCTTTCTGAGCGATGGATAAACTGCCTTGTCTGAATAATCAATGGCTACAAGCATGGATACACAGGGAATTACACTCAAGTAACGATCCAAAGTATTTCACGATTTTACAAATATGAGCAAGTTTATGTTAATTAGCCTCAGATAATAATTCTATATTAGCTTCTTGCGAAGACATACAAGACTTCCTAATTGAATTATCCCTAAAACACTTAAGAGTGTAAGCACTCCCAAATATGGCTAAAAGTAGCTCAATCCTATCCCTAGGTAGAATCTATATAGTGAGGGTTAACGCCTCAAGTTGTTAATTAATCTTTCCCAAACCCAAATTATCTTTTCCAAAATTAATTCAAAGTTAATGGGCGAGTCCTAGGGTTATCTAATCCCTTTGGAAACATTCAAGAACAAGAATAATTAAAGAAACAACAATTCACTTCAATATAAATAAAGATCTTTAATACAAAAGCACAACAAGATATTTAATCCACACATTAAATATGAATATTCCCATAAACACGATTCAAGTGTTGAAAATAATACTACACACTTAGATATACAATAAAAGGCAAGGAAATGAAGAAATGAGTAAAAATAGGTAAGTAATTCTCAACCAAAAGATTCAAATCTTCAAGACCCAAGTGTGTGTGCAAGAACCAAAGCTCCAAAACATGTCTTCTCTAGTCAAGAGACTGAGAAATAAGCTAAAAGTGTGTTTTCAATAAGCTAGGTCGTGTATTAAATGTCTTGGGAATAAAAAATGTGAAATTCCATTTCTGCCCAGATAATATGCTATGCAATCACGAAAAAACGATCGGCGATCGCGGTGACCAACTTTGCAAAGCTACGCGATAGCAGCGCAACAGGCGCGTTCTCGTAGAATGTTTGACCTCTGGCGACCAGCTTTAAGTCTTCACGATCACTTGACTTCAACAACGTTCACAATGGATTAGCTGCGGAACTTACGCGATCGCATTTCTTTCTCCGTGATCGCAAAGAGCATTTGCTGGCAGCAGTTAATTTTCCCTTTTCTAACACATTTTGATTTATTTTCTTCCTTATCTTCCCTTAATCACTTGATGCCTAAAATATGCCAATAAACCTCAATTAATGCCTTAGTTTCTCAACAAAATCATACAAAAGCCTAAGTATCAAGAATAGATAAGTTGGTAAAATACCAACTTATCAGTAGGCCATCCACCTGCTGTTGGAGTCACTCTGTTTACTCCCGGAGTTGCTTATTTTTTGGTAGGTGTACAATCAGTTTTTTGCGGTATGCCGGGCCCCTCTTCCATCTAGTACTTGTTCAGTTCAGCACTCCTAGAGGCTTGTAGATATGCACCTGTGCAGTTTGTTTGTTTTTATACGTCCGCTTGTGTTAACCTTGTCGGCCTTCCAGATTGTACCGTTCTTCTCGGCTATGCTTATGCTTGTTCCGCTTATCAGTTATATTCATGATTAGTAGATTATCAACATGTTTAGTGATGATCAGCACTTAGTGTTAGTTATCATTCGTGACCCTAGGCTGTGTCGTGAAAAACATGGCATAAGAGCAGTTAAGTCCTAGGGTGTCTACAGGCCGTGTCTAGTAGAGTCTTGTTCTGGAGTATGTTGCGTGCCATACTTATGAATAGGAGGCTATAGATAATTATAGCATTGTTGTCCTTCATTCTATTCAAGACCGTGCGATAGAGCTATGTTATAAGAATTTAGCCTTCTAATGAAATATTTTATATATAGCGATGCCACCGAAGAGACTCATAGCTAACCAGAAGGGAAAAGTTGTTGCTAGCTAGGGTACTATCAGAGTACCCTTGAATCAGATGAGCATGAGGATTCTAGACATGAGGTTCCATCGAGAGCTTCACATGCTCCGTCTGTTCAGGGAGAGGTTGGGGGTGCTTCAGCTACCGCACCTCTGGCTCCTAGGCACGACAATATGAGGGTGGTCATCAGATTGTTAACTAGCATTGCAGCTTCTCAGGTCAGATAGCATCATACTGGTCCTCAGAGTGGCGATACAGGCTCTAGGATTCATGATTTCCTCAGATTAGATCACGGGATCTAGTACAACAGAGGATCCCCAGGATTTTCTAGATAGAGTAGCTAGAGCCCTTAGAGTTATGCATGCGACAGATAGAGAGTCAGTTGAATTGGAGACATGTAGATTATAGGATCTAGCAGCAGGTTGGTATACCACTTGGGAGATGTCTAGGGGATCAAATGTTGCTCCAGCTACATGGCGGAAGTTCTCAGAGGCATTCCTCCGCCATAACATACCTACAGAGACATGTATAGCACGATTGGATTAGTTCATGACTTTGAGACAAGGGGTATGAGTATTGTAGAAGAAAACCTCCACTTTAATTCGTTGGTGAGGTTTGCTCCTGCAATTGTATCAGACATGGAGGATATGGTACATATGTATGTAACGGGACTTGGTCCTCACTTAGTAAATGAGTTTATGACCGTGTCTATGCAGTCGGGTATGGACATTACACGTATTCAGGCATTCTCCTTAGCACTTGGGGAAAGGAAATAGAAGCAGAGGGTTGAAAGAGATAGAGACTCAAGAAAGAGAGGTAGATTTTCAGGTTCGTTTGGTGAGACATCTGGTGCTAGTAAACAAGAGAGTGTCAGGCTGCCAGCAGCTAGTACTCCTTCACGATTTCAAGGGCCGAGATCTGATCGACCTCCACAATCTAGAGCTAGTTAGGGTAGTTCACTTTACCCTAGGTGTTCTTGCTGTGTCAAATTCCATTTGGGCAAATGCCAGTTTGGTGTAGAAACATGTTATGTTTGTGGCGAGTCAGGCTATTTTATGAGAGATTGCCTATCTATGGGTGGTAGTGGTGTATCTCAGCTAGCGAGATTATTTGTAGCTTCTTCAGCTTTAGCACTCCTACAAGGGTAAGTTCCTCAGACACTAGCGGGCCGTGGTAGAGGCCGAGGTGGAGCTCCTACTGTAGGCGATCCCTAGAACCCCACCTATGCTCTGGTTAGTCGCCAGGACCGGGAGGCTTCACCTGATGTGGTTACAAGTACTTTATTAGTGAATTCTTATAATGGTTTGTATTGATAGATCCTGGTTCTACACTATCATATAATTTATGTTCGAGACATAGAGAAGGGAAGGCCGACTCTTGAATCAGTTCAAGTAGAGAATGAGTTCCCACACGTATTTCCAGATGAGCTTCCAAGTTTTCCTCCAGAGCGAGAAATTTACTTTCCCATTGATATATTGTCGGGTATGTAACCCATATCTATTCCTCCTTAGAGGATGGCACCAGCAGAATTAAAGGAACTTAAGAAGTAGTTGAAAGATCTATTAGATAATGGTTTCATTAGACACAACACTTCTCCTTGGGGAGCACTAGTCTTATTTGTGAAAAAGAAATATGGCCCATACGTATGTGAATATATTACAGACAGCTGAAAAAGGTCACGATCAAGAACAAATATCCCCTTCGAAGAATTGATGACTTGTTCGACCAACTTCAGGGTTCGAAGAGATTCTCGAAGATAGAGTCAGAGAGTGTGACATACCTAAGATAGCCTATGGTTTCCAGATAAGAGAGTAAGGAAGAGATAAGGGTGATGTGATATCTCGCTTGAGATTCCAGAATAACATAAGAAAATATATGATGCTAGCAAGTTAAAGGAAGATTGCGAGTAGCATAAATAGATCTGTGTAGGTTGCAAGCTAAAGTATGGTAGAGCGACAAGGGCTTAGGTAGATAAGAGTAAAGATAAGAAAAATGTAAGTGAGAAGGTGACGAGAATAGGTAAGGCCTCGAGATTAAGCCCGTCAAAACAAGAGAGCTGCTGGTTTCCGTAAGTTATAGAAAGCTCAGTATATCCTAAATGAACTTGAAGGAGTTTAAGACTAGGAGCATTCAGAAGAGATGCAATGTTGACCTGTAATAGAATAAGAGTGTAATTGTGATAAATGATAGGAGAATGACGTTTAGGCCTTCGATTGAGTAATGATTCAAAAAAGAATGGATTTCATGATTTGCACAGGATTAGAATACCCCCCATAAGATGAATCACGTTGAGATGCTAAGAAATACGGTTATTGAGGTATAGTATCATCCCTAGGTGGATCAGGCAAATAACTTCAGATGTTCCCCGATAAGACGTGAGCCCTAGTGACAAGGTATTATGTAAGAGGTTTTAAGTTATCAATGGTAGATTATAGATCAACATTAAGGTGAATCAACATAGACGGATAAAAGTTCCAAAGTATGAGATGAGATTAGGATGGCATTCATAAGATGAGTAGAATGAGCAAGCATTAAAGGACTTAGATTTATACATATAGGATAAGCAGCGAGAGAGTAACCTGGAGTTCGGTAGCAGACCTCGATAATAATAAATCGAAGTAGTTATTATGATATAGTATGACCTACCTAGATGTAGTAAAGCTATAAGGATAGATAATCGAGATTATGTAACAAAATATGGAAATAGTTGTATGTTCGACAAAGTTCCATGCGAAGAACTTCAATACACTTATAGATGCCTAGAAGGACAACTTGTCATAGTTCTATATATGTTCACAAAGTCCGGCCTAGAGATTAGTATAAGCTGGAGGGAGAAGGAAAGGAGAGTCACATAGGAGAGCGTACAAGGACAAAGTCGTACAGGTTGCATGACAGAAGGTAGGAACAATTATGAGCTTGGAAGAATTCATACCACAGGTCGTGGTGTGAGAAAGGGGCCTAAAGGGGGGGAATGCCCTGGCCTATGGATTTATGCACAGAATAGTTTCCTAGATGGCAAGGACAATATTAAAGTATTCATGTGAGTTGTAGGTTATGAGACTGATAAGCACATGAGTCAACATTTTAGGACGAATGTTCCAAATGAGGGAATGATGTTACACCCCATGTTTTCGTATGTTAAAGTACGCCGTAAGTCAATTGATGTAACCTCGGAAATGAGATCATCTTTGAAAGTACATAAAGTAAGTTTATCATGTTACCTTGGAGTTCAAAAATATTTAAGATCATGAACTGCAAGTATCAAGAGTCTTTTCACGACCCAAAATCCCCTATAGGTCGTGATGGTGCCTAACGTCGCCGTCAGGCAAGCCATCGATGAATTTTAGACTTAATTACTCATTCTAATATTAAATGGTGATGAGTTGGGATAATTTAAGGCGAGTGTTGACCAACGGAAAGCATGGGAGAAAGATTCTTCCTCCATTATACTTGTCAATCTTTTGCTAGGAATTCCTCTAAGTCGTATCATCAATGTTAATAGTATTTATCGATGCTTCTCCACACTGTCCTGGTCTCCCAAAGTTACGGGGTCATTTTGCCGAGTTCCTTTGACATGGTTCTCTCAAGTGACCTAGTATACTCTACTTGTTCACCTGTGTTAGTTTGGGGTACGATCAGTTCACCGGGAGGATCACCCTCCCAATTCGAAGTTTTTCAGCTTCAAGCTACTATTGATGCAGGAACAAACAACTATAAATAGGTATCTCTACGTGTAAGGATGAATATATGATTAATTCAACAAATTTGGATTCCAAAGTGTGTATCTCTTCTTTACTTTTAAGTGACAAGGGAGTGGCTCAATGCCCTATCCGCCTTTAAGTGAATGGGCGCATCCACCGAAGATGGAAGCGGGAAAGACGAGAGCATGTCAGGTCGGTGCAAGGTTCTATCGGATGTTCAACAGGTAGTCTCGCGATTGGGCACTCATGCCCCGACATTGTCATTGGATTAGAATTAAGTGAGGGCAGTGGTTCCTCCATAATAGTTATGAAAAAGGGAAGTGGAATTTACTTCTGCCCCTTTGAGTTGGCCACGGGGTAACAACCTCTGACGCCCCACACCATTGCGACAGGAGGGGGCTTGCCCATCAGCCAACTTTGCCAAGAGGTGGCAGGAGCGCAACGACTTTAGCAATTTCCTCTGGTACTCGGTCAAACTCATGATCCTCTTTACCAATTTCCGTATAAAATATAAATTACAAGATAAAAATATAGTAATTATGGGAATACAATAATGAACATCCACTAGGAACCCCCAAAACTTGGTGTCACAAGTGCATGAGCATCTACTAAGAAATATAATAAAATACAACATTTGACTGGAATACAAGTTAGACAGGAGAATGTAAGTAACTCTGATGGAGACTCTATATGCTGCGGATCGTAACATGGAATGCAGCTCACCTTAAAGTCCCCGCAATAGCCACGCCTCTGCGCCCAAAAGACCACCAGAAATATCTATATACCTGCACAACAAGTGTAGAAGTGTAGCATGAGTACGTAAATCAACGCGTACCCAGTATGTTTCTATTCTAACCCCAGAGAAGTAGTGACGAGGGGTCGACATTGACACTTACTAGTGGTCCAATATATCAAGTGCAATAGAAAGTAAACAAGTATGAGGCATGCTAAAAGTAAATAAACAGTGTAAAGAGATATAGGTATGTAGTACGATCCTCATCTGAACAGTAAATACAAGCCCTCAATTATCGGTCACCTCCTCAACTGGAGTATATATGTAAAATGGTCCCCACCAGATAGATAATCACAACTCAAATCAGGAAAGCTCACGGATACGATGACTTCTTGTCAAATATTATGCACGACACTGCCGAGGCGAACGACTTGATCCCATAAGAGTGTTTCATAAAGTTGCTTAGGCGAACGACCCGATCCCATCAGAGTATTTATAGAAATGTCGAGGCGAACGGCCCGATCCCATAATAATGTGTACACTGTCGAGGGTCGAACGACACGAACCATAGATGTATCTATTATACTTCCGAGGCGAACGGCCCGCTCCCATGAGAATATGATACTGCCGAGGCGAACGGCCCGATCCCACTAGAATATGAAGCTTTAACGGGTCCTTGACACCACTCACGAATATACATGTGAGTTATGAAATGTAAAGAAGCTTCTTAATGAAAACGCACAACGCGAGAGAATTTCGTAAAGGAAAACACAATAATTCTGCGGCTAATCAAGTAGCTCGTCAAATTTCTACAATAGCAAGTCTATCACTATATGCAAGCCTAGTCTCAGGTCGCAAGGATAACTCAAATAATACAATTCAAGCATGGCGTGAACCTAAGTCTACCCGGACATAATCAAGAACTCTAGCATACGCACGGACACTCGTCACCTCATATGTGCGCAACTCTCACAACATGTAGCATACAATAAGAATAACACCTACGGGGGTAAATTCCTCCTCACAGGGTTAAACGGGAGACTTACCTCGCTCTGAAGTTCCATAACCGGATCCAACGCCTCTCTACCACATCGACTCAAAGCCAAACGATCTGAAACTAGTCAAACAATGTGTAAATCAATCAAAATATACTCTAATAGTTATAATGAATCAATCTATAACAATTCCCAACTCCGCTAGAAAAGTCAATTAAGTCAACCCTCACGCCCAACCAAAATCGTTGTCAACAATAACAACAACATACTCAGGATTATCCGTCACCGTGGGGTTTGGGGAGGATAATGTGTAGGCAGACCTTTACCCCTACCCTGTGAGGGTAGGGGAAAGGTCAAAATCCGAAATACCAATTTTGAGGTTTTCTCTTAAAATCCCAAAATTCCCACAATTTTCCATGTATTTACAAGTCCAAACTCGTATATATAACTCACAACTTATAGAAATTACTTACCTCATGATAGACGATGTCAATGGCGCTTTACAATCGCTCTAAGGCCGGCTCCCATGGAAGAAATGAAATAAAAATGATCCAAACCCACGTACTTATCAAGACCCTCTACCCAGCGATCATCGAACCTGTAGTCACTTGACCGCATCTACGATCCCGTTGGTGTGGGCAAAATTCCGCTTCTACGGTTCCCTTAAGGCCTCCCCTCCTCCGCATCTGCGGACAAGCTTTCGCACCTACGCCCGTTCCTCCACTTCTGCGGAAATACCTCCCCTTCCCCTATTTCGCTTCTGCGACCAATAACCCGTACCCGCGAGCTCGCAGGTGCGGTGGATTCCTCGCACCTGTGAATCCAACCAACCTCACTCCTCTCCACCTCTGCGACCCCTTTGGCCGCTTCTGTGAGCTTGCACTTGCGTCCCTTTCTACGTAGGTGCAATTGCACCAGATCTCAGCTGCCTCAGCAATTCTTCCAAGTCTAAACTCGATCTGTTTCCAATCCGATTCGCACCCGAGGCCCACGAGACCCCATCCAAACATACCAACACATCCCAAAACACGATACCGACTTAGTCGAAGCCTCAAACCACGTCAAACAATTTCAAAATTATGAATTGACGATCTAAATATTTCCTTAAACTTTCAAACATTCAAACTTCACCGAACGTGTACGACTTATACTTAAACATTTCGAAATGATGCCAAACTTTACATGCAAGTCAAAAATCACGATACGAACCTATTCTAAGGCTTGGAACCCCAAAATTGCATCGATAACACCAAAATTCACTTCAAATAAAACTTAAAAAATTCTAAAACCTTCAAATGCCAATTTTCTACAATTAGCGCTGAAATGCTTCCGGATTACCCGATACTCAACCTGAACATACGCTCAAGTCTGAAATCATCATACGAACCTATTGGAACTTTTAATTCTCGATTTCAAAGTCGTTTACTCAAAAGTCAAACCTTAATGAACTCTTCCAACTTAATGCTTCCGGATAGATAATTTTCCTTCCGAGATAACTCTGAACTTCCCAAAATTTAATTCCGACCACATGTACAAGTCATATTAAATAAAGTGAAGCTACTCAAGGCCTCAAACCTCCAAATGAAGTGCTAGAGCTCAGAATAACTAGTCGGGTCATTATAGTTGGAAGGTTTAGAAGCTAAACGAATCGAAGAAAATATGTTTCGTCGAAAGTCGGCAAGTTGGGAATGTTATAACCCGTACTTTAGGGGTAAGACTAGGGTGCTTAACAGATATGAAGGTAATGTTATGAGTTATCTTAGTATTATTGTAGTCATGTGTTAAGTTTTGAACTCAAATGGGATATGAAACAAAAGTCGACGAAAGTTGTCGCAAGTTATGTTCATAAGTTTACTTAAAATTTAGGTCCAATGTTACTGAGCTTTTCTCTCAATGTACTTAGAATTATGGGTTGATCCACCCACCAAATTAAATATATACGAGTCTAGTTTCTAATTCATTAAACTGTTTGTCGATACGACATTGGAGTGGAGAGATATTCATATATTTGCGAGCCTGCACAAGCAGCTCCCTTTAGGACGCACAAGGTTAGTTGAGAATTATCTTGCTATATAAAGTTGTGGTCTTCGTGTACAAAACTTATTTTCGACCTAAATCAGACCTAAAACTCTCTATAGACCTCCTAAACACATCCTTAGTATTTTGAAGCAATCCCATCATCCGCAACTCAAAATCAAGAAGCGAACACATCAATGTGATCCTTACGACATAGGTAAGACTTTATCGTCCTCCTTTCTCCTTATAATTCTAGTTTTGGAAAGAGCTTCATGGCTAAGCAAGATTTTCACCTCTGTATTTTAAGCATAAGGAAGTGTGTGGGTTAAAGGGAACAAGGTTTGGAAGCAAGAACACAAGAGGTATGTAGGGTTTTCATTTTATTTTCGGCATGATTTCGTTAGCTATATTCTAGCCTTTCTTCTTGATATTTTAAGAGTTTTTAAAGTTAAATTTCAGCATGTATTGTATCCTTGTATAGTATTCCATCCCATACGTGAAGTATGGAAGAAACTAATTTAGGTTGGAACTTCAAAACACAACAAAAACAAAAAGGGCGATCACCCATTTGGCCTATGCTATCTGGACTTCCGTTTGTTCCGTTCCTTTGATGTTTTTATGTATACCTAACCCCCATATGATCCTAATAGCTTCATTTAAGTTTATATAAGCTTAATTATCATTTTTTGATTCTTAGATTATTCCTATGTCATATTTAGACTTTCATGTCACAAGTTAGCCATTATGAGCCGACATTACATTCATAATTCCGTTTTGTCGATTGTTTGACACTATTGTGGATAACTGGATCTCCTTAAGTTTTAAGTTATAATCTTGGCCGGGTATCCATTCTCGTGTATATTGTGGATCTTGGTGGTTTTTTGGGGATCATCTAGTTTTAGGGGAAACTCTGCTGAAACTTTTGGAAATTCGAAGAGTTGGAAAAATCTAGAGTTCCTTGGTTCAAAATTTATTATAGATGGATCCTAATGAATTAATTAACCTTTGTATCTCATGTACATACTCAGTTTCTCTCCAAAATGGGGATAGGCTCCTCCATCCAACTTATGGATGACGAGCATCAGATTACATTTGTGATTCCGTTTGTGGTTTGCTTCATGATCTCTTGAGTCCATATGATGTTTCCACATATGTTATACCCCATACATACTTACATTAATTATGTTGGGGGGTATTGCCCATAACACCAGCAAGATCTATTTATTATATGCTGGGGGAAGATAGCCCATAACGCCAACGAGGCCAATTGATTATATGATGTGGGAAGATAGCCCATAACACCAGTCGGCCCTATTGATTATATATTTACCTGGTGAGGGGATATAGCCCATAACGCCAGTCAGGCATGTTATATACGCGTATATAGCTATAGTTTTCATTGCATGATTATACATGAGGCTAGTTCAGATGTACAAATACCTGATTGGGGGGATATAGACTATAACACCAGATATGTACCAGTTCAAATAATAGTTCAGTTTCAGCACAATTTTAACTTAAACTTCGATTCAGTTCCAGATTAGTTTCTATTTCAAACTCTTGTTTAGCTTTCAGATTATATTTAGATTTCCATCTTACAGTCATACTTCAGTATGCTTTACATATGCTTTCCACCCAACATATTTTGTACATATTGTACTCACGTCCCTTCCAGGGCACTGCATTTCATGTCGCATAGGTACCAATAGATCAACGCTTGAGCCACATCAGTAGGCCATCCACCACTTGTTGGAGTCACTCCGTTTACTCCCTGAGTTGCTTATTTTTTGGTAGGTGTAGAATCAGTTTGTTATGGTATGACGGGGCCATGTTCCGTCAAGTACTTGTTTAGTTCAACACTCCTAGAGGCCTGTTGATATGCATATGTGCAGTTAGTATGTTTTTGTATGTCCGCTTGTGTTAGCCTTGTTGGCCTTTCAGATTGTACAGTTCTTATCAGCTATGCTTAGGCTTGTTCAGTTTATCAGTTATATTCATGATTAGTAGATTATCAACACGTTTAGTGATGATCGGCACTTAGTGTCGATTATCCGTCGTGACCCTAGGCTGGGTCGTGAAAATCTCCACCCAGTCTAGCGAAGCGAACCATGTTGCACCCTATTTTGCACTAGTAAAATATAATACAACTAATGATTCTTCTGAAGTTGATGAAACAGAGTCGTCACCTAATATTTAAAGTATATTAGGGTAACTACAAGCCTGCAAAAGTTATTATCCTAGTGGTCAGCTAACTGGTGAGATTTGGGTAAGGGTTCTTGTTATTCTAAGGGGAAGGTGTTAGGCATCCCTTAAAATATACTTGAGTTATCTCCTTAAACTTATGTTAGGTTTGGGGAAGGAAATATCTATATATTTAGTTTAGTCAGTGGTTAAAGTGGCTAAGTGAAATCTATGTAAAATGTTTAAGTCTGTTTTAAAAAGGTTGTGCATTTATCTTTGAAAAGAATGATGTTATGTGTTTGTAGGTTTTTCATCACTTATAGGATAAGAGACCACATAAAACATGCTTTAGTTGAAGGCAGTTATACCTTGTTTGTTTCACAAAGAGGGTTCTAGTGAGATGCCTTATGTTTCAAATCCTTTTGTTGATTCTTGTAAGCACAACTATGTACAGTCATTTTTATCTTTTGAAATAGTTTTGTAGTCATCATGATTCATTTGCATATTTTCAAGAAAGATTTGCTTTTGTTTTATGAAGCTGCCAAAAGAAATTTAAATCGAAAGTCGTTAGTAATAAAAGAAAACTGTTTATTTATTAAGTAGGTTAGCCTCAAATGTTGTGTTAAAGTGAAATAAAGCAACTAAATTGGATCATCTAGTTTGATTTTTACATATGAGTCTTGGTATGCCTATATTTCCTAAACAAACAAAATATAAAACAATAATCAATTAAAAGATTAGTTGCCACATATATGTATATACAGAATAGTGAACAATAATATTTATCGTCAAAAATAAGAAGTAATAAGGACTGGACTCTCGATATTGGGCCAATGGTCAAGACCAAAAGAATGCTCGCAATTAGCAGACTCCAAAGAGGAGGGGAAAAACGGCCCAAGACTGGAAATTGGGTTTGAGCTCCAAATGGGCTCAACATACCCAATTTGAATCCTTCTATAGAGCAGAAAACCAAGTAGGGGAGTATTCAATAGCCTTTTCAAGAATCCAAACTCAGGACTAAAGCACAACAATTTAACTCGAACAGAGAATGAAAAGAATGAAAGCGAAATTTGAGGGGAATTACTAGACTTGGTAGGAAACTTTAAATTTAATGCTTTTGTTTTTATCTTTAGTGTATTTGATCGTATTAGATGTATGTTGGTGTGAACATTGAATGCCTTATTTATAGTATCATTGAAGCCACTTAGTGTTCGGATAATTTGAAATAGTTAGTGGATGGTGATGATGGGTGGATGATGAGAGCAATACCATGAAATCAGAGAAGGACAGAGGGAAAAACGATGAAAACGTTTACTTGGGCACAAGGATGGAGGAGAAAGACCGTTGAAGAGTGAAAAAACATCATTATTCTAATGTCCAGAGGTCACTGTGTTTGACCTCTGGACAACAAATAACCATGATGAAATCAGAGATAATATTCATGCATGCTCTGGATTTGAAAGAATGAAGGGAGAACATATGAGTTTTAGGTTGCACGATTTAGACCTAGGTTTTTATTTGGGGTTTTTAAACTGTAGTGACGAAAGGGGAAAGAAACCGGTGTGATTCATGGCTAGCAAGGACAAAGGAGATGATTTGAAGTTTAATCTTGTGACCTTGCACAAATTTGTGCAAGGTTTTTTCATTGACGTGGTCTGGTGGGATGAGAGAATAGAGAAGGAAAGGGGAAATGTGGGCGAATGGGTGAGGTTGGAATGAGTATGGTTTAGGCGTCTCTAATATTTAAAGTGATAGACTAAATCTAAGTTGTTGGATCTTTTGATGAATGACTCCGAATTTTAGAGAATGAATACTGATAAAAATGAATTATTAGGGAAAAAGACGGTCGTTGGATCTTTGTGATCCAACGGTTGAGGTGGGGTCTAGCAAGATTTTTAAAAGTTAAGGAAAAACGGACATCAAACATGGACCGCTGATAAGCTGGATCAATGGTCCAGATCCATATGTGCTTCTTTTATTAGTGTAGAAGAGGGGTGACATGGCCTTTGTTAATTGGCTCTAACGAGGTGGCACGAATTTCCATATTGGATGAAGGGGTAGGTCTGGACCAGGTCAAAAGTGTATTGGGCCTGTGTATTTGGGCTAAATCAGCTGGAATGGAGTTTAAAAAGTAGCCACATTGAGTTTAATTACTCAATTGCAGTTACAACCCTTTAAGTATTAACTCCCTTTTATAATTAACTTAATTAAACTTAATTAATCCTAATTAAATACAATAAAATATTATCATCAAATATATTATTAATTGTCGTAATTAGTTATAGAAAATTGATTATAATACTTCATTTGTGAAAACTAATTTTGGCTAATTAAAGTAATAAAGGTAGTATAGTTATAAATTAAAGACAATTTTATTAAATTAATTGTAAATCGTGTTTACTAAGATGTGGAAGTTATATTTAAAATTTGAAACAGTATGAGTAATATAATTTATAAATATTTAATACTTAATTCCTATTAATTAAACATTTCTTAGTTATTATTAAGTATTATATTATTTTTATTTAGAGCAAAATAGGTATTATTGATTTTAAAAATATTTTTCTACATTTATTGTTGATGAATAAGTGTGAATAATTTAATTTTAATAGGGAGGGTCAAAATTAGTCGTCAACAAGCCTTGCTTTGTTGTCCGCCAAAATAACTAGGTTGTCTGGCTTTAGTAATTTGATCATAACTTTTAGGGAATGTCCAAATGACGAACGACTTGATGTGTTTGAAACTAGACTCGAAGGGCTATGCTTTAGGGAAAACAATACAAAAAATCTTTATATTATGAAACTTATACCCATTCAAAGTCAGGCGTTATGCGACTTAGAATATCATTTCCAATCAATACTTCAAACTAGTTCCAAACAATTTCTCCCCACTTATAAACATCCTTAATATGTTTCAAAACATAGCAAAATGTTGTGGTTCTATCCCATAGGTCTCCTCTAGTACTCAAAAACGTTAATCCCAACACCGTTGGTGCACCACAAAGTCTTAAATTAGTAGAAACATTTTACGGGACCTTACTTTCTTCCCCACTTGGGAACATTCGTCTTCGAATATTGGATCTTGGGTTTTATCGTCCTTAGAGAGAGTACTTACATTTTCTTGCCACTTATTCATCTCCTTTAGGTTAACAAACCCTAATCGACTTCCCAAAGACCTCACAAGTCTTAGCTAAGTACAGAGTCATCCTCCTTACCCCTAAACCATCATACCTTGCTCAAATAGTAGGTGAAGATATCTTCTATACATATCTTCCTCCTCCACCCTTATTGCTTCTACTTCATGTTCGTTTCGGCATATCACTCAAACAGAGGCAATTTCTTTTATTTTTAACTTTCGAACATGCCTGTCAAGAATGGAAACAAAGACTTTTTCATCAGTCAAGATTTCTTTAGTCTCAATACTCTTCGCGGGAATAATGAGTGATGGACCACCAATCACTTTATTTCCTTTATTAATATTCTCATGATCCTTCTTGCTACTTAACACCCTCAAATAACATCTAAACATCCTCCATATGTTTTATTTGAAATGGTCACTTGTATGTATAGGATTATTTCTAAAACTTGAGATACTCCCGAACTCTTCATATAACGAGATCTTGCTTTTCTTCTCAGTGTAGCGCTTAGTACATCTGATTCCATCCTCAATAGGTAATTCACCTCGGTCTCAGTAGTGTAGCTATCAATGACATTGTCTGGTATTGTAACTTAAGAGCTATTATGGCAAAATATGTATAGCTTGTAACAAGTGTTCGTCCACTCTTTCTACCTCTGCAACATGTTCTGACTGTTTTCCTAAGTTGTAAATTCATCGTGCTTGTCTCCCAACATTTGTTGGGATACCTATAAGAGAGCGTGTCCTTCCATGTATCGGTTTAACACTTCCTTCCTCGTAGGATTAAGGGTCTCACCATCAAGTCCGAATACACTTTTGGGTTATTATAGCATCATATTTGTTTCTCATACTTGTTCC
The DNA here is from genome assembly GCF_000390325.3 of Nicotiana tomentosiformis. Taxonomy (NCBI): domain Eukaryota; kingdom Viridiplantae; phylum Streptophyta; class Magnoliopsida; order Solanales; family Solanaceae; genus Nicotiana; species Nicotiana tomentosiformis. Next base: position 58,441,505 of record NC_090816.1, on the reverse strand, counting down.
ATGTTTCTTTAGCGTCTGGGTACTTGCCAAGTCACAAACCTGTGGTGAACTCATTATGAACACTCACAAACCTTCCCTGTTTTTCTCTACAGTACTTGTTCGGATTCCATTATCTTTAACACTCAGACAACAATACCGCCCTCCTGGGATAAACTTTACACTTATCCCTCTCTCACTCTCTTGGCATCTAGGATTGTTGACCATGACATGTACATTGTCATGTGTAGAGAATTTACCTTCCCTAACATTCCACATCCTTGGGTGGACTAGGGGTTTATCATTTTCATTTCTCTCCGGAGCATCACATTAACCATTAGAACATTTCCAACTCATGTGTGACTTCATCACATTATTCAAACATCATAACTACATGGTCTCGCTCTTGTTTGGTCGAACTTAAGTAGACATAACATGGCCTTTCTTTCCCTACTTGGGGTGAATGTTCCAGATTTTGACACATGTCTTAAACCTATCAACTTGAGGGACAAATATATCATTTCTCTAGCCCTCTCGTATAGGATCAACTATTGGGAGGGTTAAGTTGCTAGGGTGATTACAGTAATGACCAGACAGGTCGTTTCAAGAATTAGCATCATGTTCAGTGGCTTAAGGTCTCGAGCAACTTCGTATCATGTATTATGACTTGCGTGTGTGGCCAAGTTCGGTTTTCATATGATTCGATATAGATTTGGAAGAACAATTCTTGTTTTAGAAGCTTAAGTGAAAAGATTTAACTTGAGTTTGACTTTTGTGTAGACGACTCCGGAATGGTATTGTGATAATTCCAATAGCTTTGTATGGTGATTTTGGACTTAGGCGTGTGTCCGGATAAAATTGGATTTGGAGGTCCATAGGTTGATTTGATGCATTTTGGCAAAAATTGATAAGTTGAAGTTTTGGAAGGTTGAGAGGTTTGAACGGGAGTTGACTTTGTTTATATCAGATATAGATTGCGATTTTGGGATTTGGAATAACGTGGTTGTGTCATTTGGTACTTGCATGTAAAATTTGACGTCATTCTGGATTGATTTGGTATGATTCGGCACGAGTTGTAGAAGTTGAAAGTTTATAAGTTCTTTAAGTTCGATTTGAGGTGTGATTCGTAGTTTTGATGTTGTTTGATGTGATTTAAGGCCTCGAGCAGGTCTGCATTATATTATGAAACTTGTTGGTATGTTCGGATAGGGTCCCGGAGTCCTCGGGAGTGTTTCGGATGGGCTACAGGCCATTTCTTCATGCTTTAGAGTTGCTGGTTTCTGGTGTGGCTATTGTTCTTCGCGATCGCAAAGATAAAGCGATGATCGCGAAGTGATTCTGGGAGCTTAGTGTTTTTGTTCATCGCGGATGCGACTGTACGTACGCGACCGCAAAGGTCCAATTGGCTGTGGTCTGCATTCGCAATATGTCCTCCGCGTTCGCGTAAGAGAAAGCTGGAAGCGACATTAGATGTTTGTTGTTTGCGATCGCATGATTTTCTACGGGTTCACCTAGTTGCTGTAGGTTGTATGTTGCATTTGCGACTCATTGTGCGCGTTCACGAAGAACGTTTTTTCAGCTAATATTTTTTTCTCTGCGATTGCGATGGTAATACCGTGATCGCAATATGCAATACCTGGGTAGAAATATAAAGTACTCTATTTTGAGGGCTTTTGATATTTTATCACTTTTGGGGTTAGGGAGCTCGGTTTTGGGCGATTTTGGAGGGCATTTTTATGCTTTGGTTTGGGGTAAGTGTTCTTCACCCGGATTTGATTATATTTCATGATTCGATCTATATTTTTACCATTAAATTAGTAATTTGAGTAGGAGAAAATTGGAGATTTTTATAAAAACTTTCAAAAATGTAAAAGGATTATTGTAATGGCGATTTGATGTCGGAATTGAATAATTTTAGTATGGTTGGACTCGTATCGGAATGGGTGTTCGGATTTTGTTAGTTTTGTTGGGTTCCGAGGTGTGAGCCCAGGGTTGACGTTTTGAGTTGACTTTTTAGTTTTCATTAAAGATCGAATCTTTATTATCCGAGATTGTTTCCTATGATTTTTGTTTATGATATTGAATTATTTTGGCTAAATTTGAGCCGTTCAAAGGTTTGTTTCACATGAGAAGGTCATTTAGAGTATTGATTTGGCTTTTTTAAGGTAAGTATCTTGCCTAACTTTGTGTGGAGGAACTACCTCTTAGGATTTGAGTCATTTGTGCTATTTTGTGTCATGTGAAAGCCATGTACATGAAGTGACGACTACGTACTCAGGCTTATATGTGGAAGTTGATTGGTTTAGACTCTTAGACTTCTTTCACGTATTTATTCGGGATTGTTAGCACATGTTATCTCTTTTAATTGTCTTGTTTACTTTCACATGCTTTATTTGAAGTTGTTGTTACATGTCACATCCTTTACTTGTCAAGTTTACTCTTATAAGCTTTATTTGAAGTTGTTACCTCTTTTATCATTATATGAGTTCATTTATTTCTAAGTTACCCTTAATTGAAATTGTTGTTACATGATATCCTTTTTGTTGCCGGGTTATTCTCATGCAATTTGATGTAGCTGCTAGTTCGTTCCATCTCTTCAATTGTTAGCTTATTTCATATGCTAGAATCCGAAGTTTGCCATTTCATGGAAATACCTTCATGATCGAGTTTATCCTTAAGAAATTAATTGAAGTTGATGTTATTGAAAATCATTAATCTATTTTAATTGAAATCGTGTTTAAAGGGAGTGTTGTTCATAGTTGAGTTACTTTTTCGTTCATTTTGTTGTTATTGAGATTCTATACACATTGTGTTTGAGCCGTGGGCCATTTGTTGTGGAAATATTGATATTGTTGGTTCTTTTGGAAATGTTGTGGCCTATGGCCACTTGTGGTACGAGTTGATATGTCGTGTTATTGTGATGTAGCACATGTGAATTGTTATGTGGATTGGTTATTGTTATGCGGAGTATAAAGGTGGCATTTCACCGTTGACGTTATGCAGGACATAAGGGTGGCATCTCACTGTTGTTGATTGTGCGGAGTGATACGGGTGGCTATTGTGTTTTTGTCCGAGTTGAGCGATAAAGGTGGCTATTATATGGAGTGATACGGGTGGATATCAGAGTGATACAGGTGGCTAATGGTATTGTCAGGGCAGATTGATACGGGTGGCTATCGGAGTGATACGGGTGGCTAATGGTATTGTCAGGGCGGAGTGAAATGGGTGGCTATCGGAGAGATAAGGGTGGAAATGTCAAGGAGAATGTGTGATGGCCTGGGGGCATTTTGTTGGTGATATTTGTGTGATGGTGTATTTTTCCTTCTGTATGTCATACACCTTACATGAATTGTTGTGCTGCTTCGATGAGCTACTCGATGTCATTGATATTACTTGTTGACTTGGGTTGTAATAGTACACTCGTACAAGCATACACCGCAGCTTGCCACTTATCCTAGTTTAGGAAGATGAAATTTGACATTTATTGATCATGCCCATGTATTCCTGTATTATATGCTTTCATGATGATATTAAACATGTGACCATGCCGGGCAGATTGTGATATTGGGCATGTGACCATGCCGAACGAATCGTGATTGTGAGCCTGTGATCATGTTGGGCGGATTGAGATATTGGCATGTGAGTTATCCATGCCGTTGTGATTTAAAATGTGGGAACAAGGTGATGTGAGCATATGATGGTGGGTTGAAACCTGTGACTTAGGACTGTCACGCCCCGACCTTGGGGAGCGCGACCGCCACTCAATCGAGTGAACCCAGCCGAGCAAACCTGCTAGATTTCTTCTACCCAAACTCATCCATGAATAAAGAGGAGATGCACTCCATTCATTCTTGAAATACTTTTTCCCAAAAAGGGCAATACACAATTTCCACTCACGAATATGTAAGATCGCAAAACACATTGAAAAATACTTACAAAGCATAACATTTGATAAAATAATCAGATATGGGTACGACTTGAGTACATAAGCTTTTAGGCAATTCTATTTTCGAAGTCATTTTAAAGCAGTTAAATCAAGGCTTATTTCTTAACCTCTCTCAGATCATCTAATTTCATTGGCACCACTAGCCACAAGTATAACCTTCATTTATGGCACGTTTGGCCACACTCTATATACCCAAATCACTTATTTCATTTTCAAGCATCTTTATAGATTATCAACAACAAGACATTTTTAATCAAGACCTTAGTTACATATATGAGCAATTAAGAGTCTTAAGCATATCGAGTTTTTCTCAAATAAGTTGGCATACTAGCTTTCATTTGAAACACGACTCAAAGGCATAATATTTTAATACGCAACCCATACTTTGAACATATATCTTTTGACATAAGGCTCATTCAGAATAGTCAGGTTTATAAGGAATAACCCAGAACATAGGAATTAGGAACTTGAACCAACAATACTTGAAACTTACGGGAACATTATGGAATTCAATTCTAAGAGAGAAATTTTAGCCAACACACCTCAAATTCTCCACTTAGTAATATTACAATGATCCACTATACTAAGAAACTCCAATCTACAATAACAACATCCAATGGGACCAGTATTAGCAGCAATTTCTACAATTTAGGTCATCTAGGTAGTTTATCAAACACCTAGTAGGCATAAATCTCTACAACACTTAACCATAGATTTGTTCATCCAAATACCACCATTTTTACAAATACTCCATCTCACTGTCATCCTTAAGATTTTTATAACTTCCAACATCACATGCATATCCAACCATCCACAACCAACCAACAAATTTCCATCAAATAATCACCTTTCAATTTCTACAATGGTTATGTATCTAAATAAGGAAATTATGGATTCAAGATCACCATCCAATGAGTTACAATACTTTATTCATACTCATATTCCCATAATAAATCCATGCACGTAAGGCTAAGGATGTAAGATTACCTTTTGGTAGATATCTGGCAAAATCCTCCTTTTTAGAGTTCTTGAAGAAATTTCGTGAAAATCTAAGGATTTGATTTGTAGATTTCATCAATTCTAGTGTAGAAATGATGGAATTTGACACCAAGATAATGGGGATTGCTTACCTTGAAGAAAAGAGGAGTTTTTGGTCTTGAGAGAGTGGAGAAGAGCTCCAAGATCCGTCCAAGTGAAATGGGGGAAATGAACCCCCAAGGCGAGTACTTAAAAAGGCTTCAGGTGGGGGTAGCGTGCCAGTGCCAGCGCCAAATGCCTATACTTCACTGTTTTTCAGAGTTGTTGAGAGGTCTGGCGTGACACAATTAGCGCGTTGCATGGACCCTAGCATGCTCCAGTTGTTTTCTTTTCCATTTTTTTGCTTCTCCACTCACCCTCAATCGATACCCTGCTATGATATAAACCCGAATTGACTTCCAAACCTTCATATAAGTATGAAACCATGTTTACATAATAACATCCTTTCCATTTAATAAATCCAACTTGTTACACACAAATTTTTCCCATTCACAAAACTCATTAATATGTTCCAACACACCTTAAACATATGTTTTCATTTCAAAATGACGTGGTTCTATCCCATATGTCTCCTTTAATACTCGAATACGTTATTCCCAACTACCGCTGGTGAAATTTTTAAATCTTAAATCATTAGGAAATTTTAACGGGGCCTTACATTCTCCCCCGCTTAGGATTAGAATCTGCCATTAGCATCCAATGAGACTCAACTATTTCCTCATACACCCGCAGTTCCAAATTTTTGACTAACTCCCTAAATTTTCAAATATTTTGCCAGAGTCTCCCCTATAATTGGGCCTATCCACATGCCAGAGAATCCTAAAACCAGTCCTAATAATACGTCCGCAACTCAACAAGCATCATAATATACATCAATAAAACCAATCTTAACATTAAGGTCATTACATTACCAAAAGTGATATCTAAACGTGAGCTGCACATATTTAAATCATAACACATAGAAAGTACCTTTCGATCCATAATCATTTGACTATACAATCAAGTGAGAACATTTTCTTTCCTCAATACTTTCGGCCTTCGAGGTGGCATCCTCAACTCACAGACTTCAACGTAACACATGATGGAGGTAATATCAACTTCCAAACTTATCTAACAAGGACGAAGATTGAGTACCTCTCATAGGCCAATTATCCAATAACTTCACCTTCACTAGCTTTCACCGGAACGATAGACAAAGGATTTTCAACTACCTTCTTAGACATAGATACATAAAACACCGGGTACATAGAGGACAATGATAAGGAATTATCATGCTCATAGTTCGGCATATTTCCTTCAAGATTTCATAAGGCCTAATGTGACTACACATACTTTACCTTTATTAGAAATTCACATAATATCTTTATGAAGAAAATCCTGAGAATAACCTACTCACTTTCTTCAACTCTAAATCTATAATGCGAACACCCAAACTAAACCTTTGGTGACCTTCAACAATTACTCTAAGATGTGCTGGCACGAATATGACCATAAAATTTCCTACCCAATATGTTTGATCATGGGATGATGCTTCTTCTTTGACATGTTTGAACCTTCAACCCCCATAGGTTTACTATAAATAGGAACAACGAGGTTCGATATTTGGTTGGAGTTATTCAAGAATCCATCAACGTGTTAAGAAGGGTATTTCAAGAAGTTATATCCTAAGAGACATGAAGGTTACTACCAATAGTGCTGACATGATGTGATGGCATCATAAATTCGACAAATGAGGCATAGGGTTGTCTAGTACACATTGATAACGTGGAAACATGTACATGATCCGTAGATGCAAAAGAAGTGAGTACTTTTAGACATATGACATATGGGAGGCATGATCTAGTTGGACATGAAAGTCATACTGAGATGGGCGAACAATAGATATTCCTATGACGAATTTGTGAGAATCCCAAGTTCCAAGGGAACTTTATGCAAACAAGTGACCCCTTTCAATTGACATGTACACATATGATAGGTGCTAAGATATTCCCTCATGTTACTAGACAATGAAAAGGTTTCATGATAATATTCCCAAAGGAGTAAAGTGATTGTTCAAACCATAGGAGCCACATACACCGGAGAGGGAAAGAGTGGCTCAAGAAGGATCTCAACACTGGGCTGCTTTACATTAGAGTTGATACCACATAAGTAAATATTATGATGGTGCGTGCATAGGCACAAGTGAGAAGATGTTATCCATTTGAATCAAAAGTTTCTGTAAGAAATTCATCAGGTATAGTCCCTTTTTGAGAATTTAGGGAACTAAGTAGGAAGTAGTAGCCTAGGGTTATAAATCAATTCAAGAAAATAATTATAGAACTCAATTCCTCAAGAGGTCGTAAATAAGAGAATTTTGATTAAAAGTCTTCACGAATACTGCGTCTCGTTCAAAGAGTAGGTACATGCAATGTTTTGTGATTTAACATTTTGGTTAAGACCATATTTATGCAGGTTCTCGATATAAATGTACATATAAAACAAGGCAAAGCATGTGGTGTTCATAATGATATACTAAGGAGTGACTTACTTGGTAACTTTAGATTGATCGGGCAGTGCCTTAACTGATGCCCCCTGATTCCACATCTGTAACATTCATTGGCACCATAGCGACATACCCCAGAATGATATCTCCTACACTTCACACAACGATGATGAGGTCCATTAAACTGAATCACCCCACTGACCTGATATTTACCCTTTTTGCATACATCATAAGCATCCCCCTAATCCTTCCTCCAAGCCTCCAATGTGTGAGTAACAAACCCCGTACCGGTTTGTTGTGTGGGCCTAGGAAATTTCCCAAACCTGCCACCCCTAACACACTCTTGAGCATACTCACAACACGACGGAAATGTTCTCGCCCGCATATCGGGCAAAACGGGCTAGGTATACCCAACCTAGGGCATTTGTTCTTCTTGTGCCCCCTCTTTCCACAACCATAACATATTTCAAGAGTCATCCAACATGTTCCCAAGTGTCTCTTCTTGCAAATCAAACAATCTGGTTCATTAGCATCAACAACCCTCTTTCATTTCTTAGATTCTCTCACCACACGATCTGGTGGTGCGGTGACATTGGTAGGAACAAGGGCACTTCCCTTAGCAACAAGTTCTTAGAATCCCCTGACGTCTCGACGCATTCTCCTAACAAACTCTTGTGTAATCTCCCCCAGATTCAATGGCGGGGTCATTCCCTCATCGCTGCTTCAAACCCGTGGGTTACTGTAACACCCCAAAAAAAATTTTAAGTACTTAAGTGTAAAGTCCAGTAAACCTTTTGCAAAAGAAAATAATGTTTCGTGGTGGCAAATTGGGTTGAAGAATGCAACGGAGAGTAAAGGAAAATTTTCGGCAAAAGAAGACGCTTCTGCGGCCCACTATGCAGTTGCAGCATCACTCTGCGGACCGCATAATGGTCGCAGAGTGAGGCAGGAAATGGGAGTTTTGGAGACCAGGTTTGCGGCGCATCATGCGACAACAGACCAATTCTGCGATGCATTATGCGACCGCAGAATAGGTCTGCGGGCTGCTCAATGACCGCAGACCAGGTCAGTTCATGCCCAGTTTTGGAGCCTAATTATACGGCCGATATGCAAACTGCATATCAATTATGCGATCGCAGACCTTGTTCCGAAGCTCCATTTTGGGTTTTTAAAACCCGACCCTACTTCATTAAATACACGCAAAGGGTCATTTTGGAGCAAACATTCTGATGTTTTAGAGAGAAGGGAGAGTGTTTTAGAGAGAGAGGAAACCCTAGGCTAATTATTCATCAAGCCTTGCTCAAATCTTGGAAGATTAACAAGGAAAACCCACAAGTTCTTCATCTAAGAGGTAATATTCCATACCCTAGTTTTTAATTTTGAAATTAGGTAGAAGATGGTTGATTAGGAGTATGATTCTTGGGTATGAGAGTAATATCTATACATGCATGTACCAATAAGATTTGTTAGAAGATTGTTTAGCTTAAATAAGTAAGGATTAGGTTGGGTAGTGAAGGAAATCTTGTAGAAGAACCTTGTCGTTAAATTTGCACACCTAGTGTTTGATAAAATGCTCAAATGAGTTGAAACCATGAATATGTTCCTAATTATGGTTCAATTTTGTTATGTCTCAAAATAGATTGGGATTGCTAGAATTTTCGGAATGTTGTAGTAATTTAAGAAAAGCTCCATTGAGGTATGTTGGCTAAACTTTCTCTCTTAGAATTGAATTCCATAATGTTCCCATGAGATTCCAGGTATGGGTTGTGTATTAAAATATTGTGGCTTTGAATCATATTTCAAATGAAAACTAGTATGCCAAATCGTGTGGGGAAATCTCAATATTCTTAAGACTCTTAATTGCTCATATGTGTACCTAAAGTCTTGATTGGAAATGTCTTATTATTGATAACCTATAAAGGTGGTTTGAAACGAAAGAATTGAATTGGGGATATAGTGTGTGGCCAACGTGCCAAGAATTTATGTTATGATTGTGGCTAGTAGTGCAAGTGATTTGAGAGAATGCAATAAAGAATGTGAAATGAGCCTCGACTCGATTATTTAAAAACGATTTCGAAAATAGAACTGCCTTAAGGATTTGGTACTCAATTCATGCCCATTAGTGGTTGCTTTAACTCATGCTTTGCTTTATAAATATATCCAGTATGATTCGAGTTCTATATACTCATGTGTTGAAATTGTACATTGTCATTTCTGGGGAAGAGTATTGCAAGAATAAATGGTGTATTGATTGTTTATGATTTTTCATGTGTGTTTCTATTGTTGGTTGGTATGCCTCATTCTTTGGGAAGAAACTATTTATGTTTGAAGTTCCCATTTCAAATGGATTTGAAGTATATGATTTCTGAAATATTCTATATGTTGATATTTGATAGTGATCTTTGAAAGTGAAAGAGGTGAAAGTGTGGAATATGAAATACGGCCATCGTGCCAGGAATAAAGAATCTTGTGTATGGCCAAATGAGCCAAGGAAATATTGTCGTTGTGAATGACTGGAAATACTAATGAGAATTTATACAATATGAAAGATGTTGAAGTGAGTACAATTATATTTATATTACCTTTGTGTGCAAATCAAATTAAAAATATTTTTGGGAGCATCATTAGCAAAACTAAGGAATGGTGGGTCATAAGGCCCACACCTGAAACTACACGTGCCGGTGTAGGGGTGGATTGTGATTATTCCCTTTTTTGGGATGAAATTTAAACATTGGTGAAATTGTGATCCTTAATTGGGATGAAATTGGTCACAATTGTGGATTGGAAAAGTCAACTAACACGGCATATGTGTGAAGGCGGCCTAGTTGATCGGGTGGAGATCGGACGCCGTGTTGCGCACATGGTGGAACTACTCTTGGTAACAACTTTCTTTCGCATCACTTGTCAAACCACATTGTTCGTGGGGAGATGTCCTAGCCGATCGGGTGTGATCGGACTCCGTCCTAACAAAGACAGTGGTATATCGGTGCTAATGATCTCCCAACCAAAATTGTATATGAAGTTCGTATTTTGAAAATTATTATGTTTTAACTGGACATTTGGATATTGTTGATTGCGATTTGCTGTTTCCATGTGTTGTCTTTCCTTATATGGGCATTCTATTTTGAAAGAGGATTTTTAGCTATACATACTAGTGCAATTCGACAGTACTAACGTCCCTTTTACTGGGGGCGCTGCATCTTTAATGGATGCAGGTAGTTCTACAGCAGGCAACATTGATCAGTGATAGCAGTACACTCTTTTCAACTGATTTGGTGAGCCCCACTTCATTTCGGGGTCATGTATCTTTTGTTTCTCATGTAATGTATTTTGAGGTATAGCCGGGCCTTGTTGCCGGCATTTCTATATTACTCTTTTATTGTACTTAGAGGCTCCGTACACAGGTTGTGGGTTGTGGTTGATGTTAGGAGTTGAACTAGAAATGTTGGTATTTGGAAATCATGTTTTTCATTAATTCTATAAACTCGTATTATTTTGGAAATTATGAATGAAGCTGCTAATGGGAATGAAAAGGAAGTTGTCAATAAAATCTTTTCAGTGTTTGATTAATGGAGTACATCTCCTCTTTATTCATGGATGAGTTTGGGTAGAAGGAAATCTAATAGGCTTACTCGGCCGGGTTCTCTCGGTTGAGTGCCGGTCGCGCTCCCCGAGTTTGGGGCGTGACAGTTACTCATTTGGAAAATGAGATATGACGAGGAAATTAGATTTCTATCTTGAGCTCTATCGCATGATCTGGAGTACCAAAGAAGGGTGACATTCCTAAATGCCCATGTAGCCTCCTAATTATAGATGTGGCCGACAACACACTGATAAGAAGGACTCTACTAGACACGGCTCCGAGACATCCTAGGATACTTTAAAACCTTAGGCTCTGATACCAAGTCTGTCAAGACCCGACCTTGGGGAGTGCGACCGGCGCCCAACCGAGTGAACCCGGCCAAGCAAGCCTACTATATTTCTTCTACCCAAACTCATCCATGAATGAAGAGGAGATGCACTCCATTTATTCTTGAAATACTTTTCCCCAAAAAAGGGCAATACACAATTTCCACTCACGAATATGTAAGAACGCAAAACACATTGAAAAATACTTACAAAGCATAGCATTTGATAAAACTGCCACATATGGGCACGACTTGAGTGCATAAGCTTTTAGGCAATTCTATTTTCGAAGTCATTTTAAAACAGTTGAATCAAGGCTTATTTCTTAACCTCTCTCACATCATCTAATTTTATTGGCACCACTAGCCACAAGTATAATTTTTATTCTTGGCATGTTGGCCACACTCTATATACCCAATTCACTTATTTCACTTTCAAGCATCTTTATAGATTTTCAACAACAAGACATTTTCAATCAAGACTTTAGGTACACATATGAGAAATTAAGAGTTTTAAGCATATCGAGTTTTTCTCACATAAGTTGGCATACTAGCTTTCATTTGAAACACGACTCAAAGCCATAACATTTTAATACTCAACCCATATTTTGAACATATATCTTTTGACATAAGGCTTATTCGGAATAGTCAAGTTTATAAGGAATAACCCGGAACATATGAATTAGGAACTTGAGCCAACCATACTTGAAACCTACGGGAACATTATGGAATATGATTCTAAGAGAGAAATTTTAGCCAACATACCTCACATTTTCCACTTAGTGATATTACAATGATCCACTACACTAAGAAACTCCAATATACAATAACAATATCCAATGGGACCAATATTAGCAGCAATTTCCACAATTTTGGTCATATATGCACTTTATCAAACACCTAGTAGACATAAATCTCTACAACTCTTAACCATGGATTTGTTCATCCAAATACCACCATTTTTACAAATACTCTATCTCACTATCATCCTTAAGTATTTTATAACTTCCAACATCACATGCATATCCAACCATCCACACACAACCAACAAATTTCCATCAAATAATCAGCTTTCAATCTCTACAATGGTTATGTATTTAAATTAGGAAATTATGGCTTCAAAATCACCATCCCATGAGTTCGAATACTTAATTCATACTCATATTCCCATAATAAATCCATGCATGTATGTCTAAGGCTGTAAAATTACCTTTTGGAATATATCTTGCCAAACCCTCCTTTTGAGTTCTTGAAGAAATTTCTTGAAAATCTAAGGATTTCATGTGTAGATTTCATCAATACTAGTGTAGAAATGACGGAACTTAACACCAAGATAATCGGGATTGCTTAGCTTGAAGAAGAGAGGAGTTTGTGGTCTTGAGAGAGTGGAGAAGAGCTCCAAGATCTGTCCAAGTGAAATGGGGGAAATGAACCCCCAAGGTGAGTACTTAAAAAGGCTTCAGGTGGGGGTAGCATGCCAGTGCCAGCGCCAAATGCCTATACTTCATTGGTTTTCAGAGTTGCTGAGAGGGTTGGCGTGCCATAATCCGCGCATTGCACGGACCCCAGCACGCTCCCGGTTGTTTTCTTTTCTATTGTTTTGCTTCTCCACTCACCCTCAATCGATACCCTGCTATGATATAGACCCGAATTGACTTCCAAACCTTCATATAAGTATGAAACCATGTTTACATAATAACATCCTTTCTATTTAATGTATCCAACTTGTTACACATAAATGCTTCCCATTCATAAAACTCCTTAATATGTTCCAACACACCTTAAACATATATTTTCATTTCAAAATGATATGGTTCTATCCCATAGGTCTTCTTTAATACTCGAATACGTTATTCCCAAATACCGCTAGTGAAATTTTTAAATCTTAAATCATTAGGAAATTTTAACGGGGCCTTCCAAGGACTATGAGATGAGGTATCTCGAAGTAATTTCATTGCAAAACTTGTGCCAGAACGACTTGACTTAATTGGCAGTTATTATTTTCCTTATTTGGTTTTAATGGTACTTTCACGGTGATCGTATTACTATAATGTTTATATCATATGTTGATTCTTGTTTCCATTTAGTTATTCTTGCTTTCATTATTAGCTTTGTACTTCTATACTGCACAAGTTATTTTGACTAGCAGGTGTCTTGACTTGTTCCTCGTCACTAATCTACCGAGGTTAGTCTTGATACTTATTAGGTACCGATTGTAGTGTACTCATGCTACACTTTTGCACATTTTTGTGCAGAGCCAGGTATTGGTGATATCAGACTCAGGTGGAGTTAGCTTATTGATCGCGAGGATTCAAGGTAGAGATGCTTGGTCACCGCAGTCCCTTAGAGTCATTTCCTTTCATTGTACTGTCAGTTTGTTATTTGAATAGTATTGTATTTCGATCATTGAGATCTTTCCATGTATTTAGCTAGAGTTCGTGACTCTGTATTACCTAGTCTTGGGAGGTTGTTATGATTATTGCCACGTAGGCTTATTTCGCTTTTTTTTGTATTCATATTAAACTCTGTTTCAAATTATCATTGTTAAAACTGTCTTAACCACTATTAGTAATTGGCTTACCTAGTCTTAGAGTCTAGGTGCCATAACGACGTATGCGGTGTGATTTTGGGTAGTGACAATTAAGTCATAAGTGTTCAACCTCGTGGGGTTGGAACCTAGATTCCTTATGTCAATAACCGTTAGGGTGTAATGCAACTTCGTATATTTCTAAAAACCCTATCACATTCATGGTGCAAGGATCTTCTAATTTCTAGCTCAACTGACTTTCCATACACTCAAGGGGACATCTTATGACACGTACTTGGCTATTACTCCTTAGACTTATCATTGCCAAATAAGGCACATATGGCATAAAGAACTCATCATTATCTCTTTCATAACTCCTTGTCTCCCAAAAATGACCTATATTATCGTCATTACTCTCCTGGTCATGCCTTCCATATATCACATGCCTAAACAACTCACTTCTTCTACATTTTAGGATCATATACATGGTTCTCATGTTATCCATATGTACTAGTTGACTCTAGGTCTCATTTAGTCAAATCAATAATGTTATTGCCATGATTAACAATGCATGAGCATTTGGTAGTAACCTTGATACTTCTTAGCATATAACTTCTTGAAATGCCTCTACTTAACACATTATTGATTCTTGAACAATTCTAGCTCAATCTCGAACCTCGTCCAGAACTGCCAATTCCAATGCCATCCCACCTCGCCGTTCCTATTTAAATTAAACTTACCGGGGTTGAAGCTTCAAACATGTACAAAGTATTATTCCATGATCAAACATACAGGGCATGAAACTCTATGGCCGTATTCATTCAAACACATCATAGAATAAGGCAGAGGAGGTTGAGGGACTTACTTGATGTCCATTAGTTGTCAAGGCAGTGCCTTATTTGATGCTTGTCGACTCCACACCCTTAACATGCATTGTTACCATGGAGGCATGCACCCAAATGACATCTCCTACACTTCTCACAATGATGATGAGATCTTCTAGGCTGGCTCGCCCCACCAGTCAGACCTTTGGTACTATCTTTTTTGCTTACACCATGTGCATCCTCCCTACCCTTCCTTTTGACTCTCATAATTTGAGGGTTAACAATATTTGTACCGGCTTGCGGTTGGGTGCTGGTGATACTCTCAGTTGTTGTTGAAGCACTATCTTAGGAAGTGTTTGGGCCTGCCGCCCCTAAAATGCTTTTGAGCATTCTTGCAGTAAGGCGTCAAATGTTTCATTACGAACGTCTGGCAAACATGGCTGGGTGTACCCAAGTTGGGGAATTTGTTCCTCTTTTGCCCTCTATTTCCACAACCATAACATATCTCAAGACTCATGTAACATATCCCTAATTGGCACTTCATACAAATAGGACATTCTTGCTTGTTGGCACGAACAACCCTACTTCGTTGTCTAGGTGTTTTTGCCTCATGATTTAGTGTCGTGGGGACATCGCCATGAAGGGGAACAAGGGCATGTCCCCTAGAAACTAGAGCCTCCAATCCCTCCAAGGCTTGACCCATTCTCCCAATGAACTTCAGTGCAATATCCCTCATATTCAATGGCGGGGTCACTCCCTTTTCACCGCCTTGAAGTCATGGACTACTCATCTGAAATAGAGACACAATGAGGCAATTAGCTTCCTACCTTGAGCTCTATGGCATGATCTAGTATATTAAATAAGGGTGAAATTCCTAAATTTCCAAGTAGCCTCCTAATTATAGATGTAGTCTACTTCACACCGATAAGAAGGACTCTATTAAAGATGGCTCTGATACATCCTAAGACACTTTAAAACCATAGGGTCTGATACCATGCTTGTCACGTCCAACCTCTGGGAGCAGGACCGGTGCTCAACCGAGGTAACCCGATCAACTAAACCTAATTGGTGCATATTATCTAACATTTCCCATGAATGGTTTAAGAAGGAATAACATGAGATAGCCTACCGCGAAGATGGAAATGCACAACACTGATTTCTATTAATTAAGGGATTCATTTATAGATAACAAAATGATAAAAGTCCACAACATATAAATAGAAGCAAATGTGAAAAATGACATTTATAATTCCCCCATACATACACATCCCACCGTATGTCTACGGAGCCTCTAAATAGCCAGGAGAAAAATATGTAAATGTTGGTGACAAGGACCCCGCTACACCTCAAAATAATGTACAAAGATTAAATACAACATAGGGGCACCGATGTACATTAGGGCTGCAATGACTCGGCTGGTTGTTTTGAGTATTTTAGCCTCGATCTCCTATTTATTTTCTCCTCTATGTTATACTGTGATTATTTGACTTGTCTGGGTGTTTGGTTTTGATTTCGGGAGAGTTTCGGAGGGAAATGGGACACAAAGTCCTTAAGTTGGAGGTTTAAGTTGAAAAAGTGACCGTAGTTTGACTTTTGTATAGATGACTCCGGAATAGAATTTTGATGGTTCCAATAGATCTGTATGGTGATTTTAGACTTAGAAGCGTGTCCGTATGATGATTTGGAGGTCCGTAAGTCATTTCGGCGTGAATTGGCGAAAGTTAGAAAGTTTAAGGTTTGAAAGATTGGAAAGTTTGATGGGGAGTTGACTTTATAGATATCGGGGTCAGATTTTGATTCTAAAAGTTAGAGTAGGTCTGTCATGTCATATATGACTTGTGTGCAAAATTTAAAGTCAATCGGAGTTGTTTTGGTATGAATCGGCATTAGTTTTGAAATTCAAAATTTAATAAGTTCATTAGGCTTGAATCGATGCGTGATTCATGGTTTTAGTATTGTTTGATGTGATTTAATGCTTCGACCGTGTTTGTATGATGTTTTAGGACCTGTTGGTAAGTTTGGTTGAGGTCCCGGGGGCCTCGGGTGTAATTCAGACCATGTTTGGCGCATTTCATAACCTTGAGGACTGTTGAATCTGTTCCTACTGGTTTCCTTGTACGCGATCGCGAGTGGGGATTTGCGATCGCGAAGAGCTGTTTAGTGAGCTGGTGAAAGTGTTCTATGCGATTGCGAGAAGGGTCACACGATCGCGATGTTTGGAGAGTCAGTGAATCGCTAACGCATGTCATTTGTCGCATCCGCGAAGAAGGAAGAGGAGGCTGCAGGTCCACGGATTTTTGTTCATTGCGATCGCGTTAAGTGTTCCGCGATCGCGTAGCTTATGGAGGTAGAGTGTCGCGTTCGCGGAGTTTCGCTGTCATGGAATGTTAATTTGGCAGCATGTACATTTGTGCTTTGCGATTGCGAAGAAGAATAACACCTGGCAGAATTTAAAGTTCAAAACATGGGTTTCATCTCATTTTTCATACTTTGGACCTAGAGAGCTCGGTGTGAGTAAATGTTTTCGAGAGTATTTCAAGGAAATCATTGGGGTAAGTGATTCTAACCCGGATTGGTCTATATTTCATGAATATATTGTTATTTTCATCATCTAAGCAGGGATTTGAGAGTGAAATTTGGGGTTTTGAAAGGCGATTTGAGGTCGTATTTGAGTAATTCTTGTATGGTTGGACTCGTTATCGAATGGATGTTCGGATTTTGTATTTTTGGTCAGGTTCCGAGAAGCGGTCCTGGGTTGAGTTTTTGAGTTGACATTTTATTTCTTTGCAAAGATCGTAACTTTATCATTCGAATTAGTTTCCTATAATTTCTATTTATGGTATGAAGTTGTTTTAGCAAGATTCGAGACGTTCAGAGTTCGTTAATCAAGGGAAAGGCCTACTAGTTGATTGAGTTAGCGTGTTTTGAGGTAAGTGTCTTCCCTAACTTTGTGTGGGGGAAATTACCCCTTAGGATTTGTGTTGTTTTATGATAATTGTGATGTGTGGAAGTCGTGTACGCAAGGTGACAAGTGTGTACACGGGCTAAATATAGAAATTTACCAGTTTTAGCTATGTAGATTATTTTCATGCCTTAATTGAGTTATCTTAACATGTTATATTCATCATCATTAGTCTATTTTCACATGTTCTACTTGTCTTAGCACTTATTTGCTCAATTCTCTACATGTTAGTTGAAGTTCTTGCTTTCTTTATTCCATACTCATTATTGAACCACTGAACTCCTTACTTGGAGTTGTTATTCTTGGAATATCTTGTTGTTGAAATTGGTATTGAGTTATAAAGGTCGTGATTCGCATTGAGGCAAAGTGTTAAGCTGTGAAATATTATTCTTGTTGAGTTATTCACTACCACTTATTACTGTTGAGACTCGTGTGTACATTGTGGTTGAGACATGGGGTATCTATTGTGAAAACACTGTTGTTGTTGGTTTCTTTGGCAAGTTGTGATTTTGGGCATTTGAGGTGCGATGTGATACGTTATAATATTTATACACATGAGGTAGTATAACGTTTGGGGTTGAAACGTATACAATGAGATAAGGTGGGCTTGATATGCGTGACTAGTATGTGAACTACTAGAAGCCACGCCGTGTGATAAGGTGGGCTAAAACACGTGATGGTATTTTGGGAAAAATGATTTTCAAAACTAAATGCAAGGCTCCCGCGGTGATATAAGGAAAGCTTGTGAATTGATTTGTGATTTGAGACTACGAGGCAGTACCTCGGTAGTGACTCTTGTTGACACTTTCTATTTCTTCACTTGTGTTTCTGTTGTTTTGTTTTGTGTCATTGTATCCCTTGTTTTCTTCTGTGAAGTATTATTTGCCTTAGTTCGGTGTAGCTATTCTCGGTGTAATTCTTTAATTGTCTCATTTCTATTGCTATCATTGTTTCACTATTATACACTTGTTCAGTTTCTTATTTATTCCAGTAGGGCCTTGACCTGATCTCGTCACTACTCTACCAAGGTTAGACTTATCACTTATTGGGCATCGTTGTGGTTACTCATGCTACACTTCTGCACATCTTTTTGTGCAGATCCAAGTACCTCCTACCAGCCCAGGCACTAGCGAGAGCTCAGTTTCAGAGATTTCGAGGGATACTTGCCTTCGTCCGCAGACCTTGAAGTCCCCCTCTACCTACATAATTTTATTTTCTTATCCTTTATTAGTCACTGATGTATAGAGATATTCAATATCACTTCATAGAGCTTGTGACTTGTATTTAGCCGGGTTTTGGACAATTATATATATGCTGCGTTGTAGAGATTTTCCTTATATTAGTTGTTGAGTTGTGAGACTTTAATAATTATTTCAGTTATTTCTGCATGAATGTTAGGCTTACATAGTCTTAGGGAGTAGGTGCCATCATGACATACTACGGAAAGAAATTGGGATCGTGAAGAGTTGGTATCAGAGATCTAGGTTCATAGGTTTTACAAGTCACAAGTAAGTATAGTAGAGTCTCGCGGATTGATACGGAGAACTTATCTTCGAGGGGCTATGGAACTGTTAGGAAAAGTTAGACTTCTCTGATTCCTTATCATGCAAATTTGTTGACTTTGAAATTCTAAATTTGTCTTTATATTCTCTCACAGATGGTGAGGACACACATAACTGGATCTGATGATCAGACACCCGCACCCTCTACTAGAGCCGCAAGAGGCCGAGGCTGGGGTAAAGGCTGAGGACGGGCACATAGTGCAGCCAGAGCACCTGCTCGAGCTGCTATAGAGAAGCTACCAGTAGCTCCAGTTGGACGGCAGGCACCTGAGATGCTTGTTACTACCCCTGCACTTCAGGAGACTCTCGCCCAGTTTTTTAGCATGTTTGGCACTTTAGCTCAGGCGGGGTTGATTCAACTTGCTCCTGCCATATCTCAGGTCGGGGGTGGATCATAGAATCCCGCACTCTGCACCCCAGAGCAGCTGTTCTGGGTTGACCAGGTCCTAGAGGTCATACCAGTGCAGCCAATTGTCCTAATTCAGCCCGAGGTTATGGCAGCAACATCTGAGGGGGAGCAGCTCAGGCTCGAGAGGTGTAGGAAGTACCAACCTCCTACTTTCAGTGGTTTGGCTGCAGAGGATGCACAAGGTTTTCTTGTGGAGTGCCATTGTATCCTCCAACTATGGGTAATATGGAGTCGAGTGGTGCTGCTTTCACTTCGTTGCAGCTTAAGGGAGTGGCGTATAAGTGGTAGCGAGTGTACGAGATGGGTAGCCCGGCCGAGGTAGCTTCACTCACCTGGGCTCAGTTCTCAGAGATGTTCATGAGGGAGTTTTTTCCCCAGAGCCTTCGTGATTCATGGGGTGCAGAGTCTGAGCAGTTGCACCAAGGTGCTATGATCATATCAGAGTATGCTGTCAGGTTCAGCGAGTAGTCCTAACATGCACCTATATTGGTTTCCACTTTTAGAGAGCGAGTTCATCAATTTATTGAGGGGCTCAACCCTGGTATTATATTCAGCAGGGCTCGAGAGTAGGAGGGTATGTGGGCCTGGGAGAGAGAGGAGAGAGAGGACAAGAGGCCTCAAGATTCTGGCACATATAGTGGTGCTCGTTCCCCAATTACAACCCGCCATGGTAGTGGCAATGTGAGCCGCCTTGTTCATTCAGCACTTCTAGCTTTCTGCAGTATTTCGGTGACTCCCAGGTCTCAGGTTGCGCACTATGCATAGCTAATGTCTAGTGCACCTCCTCCACTAGGTTCTTTTAACGGTCAGTCCAGCCGACCAGGCCTGCGCCAGTTCCAGTATCCACGTTCTCTGAGAGCTTGTTTTGAGTGTGGTGACACTCGTCATATGGTGAGGGACTACCCCAGACTCAGGAGGGATGTACCTCCATAGACTACTCAGGCCCCACGTATTCCACAGGGTCCTCAGGCTTCTCAGGCCATGGTTACTGCACCAGTTGCCACTCTACCTGCACGGCAAGCTAGAGGTGGATGTCAGGTGGGGAGAGGTCGCCCTAAAGGGGGAGGCCAGGCCATATGTTATGCTCGTCTGACTAGGACGGAGGCGGTTGCATCTGACTCAGTTATCATAGGTATTATTTTGGTTTATCATAGAGTTGCATTAATCTTATTTGATCCAGGCTCCACTTAGTCCTATGTATCATCTTACTTTGCTCCATATTTGGGTATATCCCGTGATTCCTTGAGTTCTCTTGTTTATGTGTCCACACTAGTGGGAGATTCCATTATTGTTGACCCTGTGTATCAATCATGTTTAGTTGTTCTTGGTGGTTTTCAGACCAGGGCCGACCAATTTTTGCTCAATATGGTAGATTTTAATGGTATCTTGGGTATGGACTGGTTGTTTCCCTATCATGTTATTCTTGATTGTCACGCTAATATGGGGACATTGGCTATGCCAGGTTTTGTCCGCGGTTAGAGTAGAAGGGTACCTTGTAATATGTTCCTAGTAGGGTGGTATCTTTCCTTAAGGCACGGCGGATGGTTTGAAAGGAATGTGATGCAAATCTAGCATATGTGAGAGATGTCAGTGTTGATACTCCTACCATTGTGTCAGTCCCGGTAGTTTCTAGCAGATCTTCCGGGCATGCCACCCATAAAGGAAATCAATTTTGTTATTGAATAATTGCCGCGCAATCAACCTATTTCTATTCCACCATATCGTATGGCCCCATCGAAGCTGAAGGAGTTAAAGGAGCAGTTGCAAGAGTTGCTTGATAAGGGTTTCATTCGGCCCAGTGTATCACCTAGGGGTGGTCTGGTCTTGTTTATAAAGAAGAAGAATGGTTCTATGTGCATGTGTATTGATTATTGACAGTTGAACAAGGTTATAGTGAAGAACAGGTATTCATTACCACACATTGACGACCTATTTGATCAGTTATAGGGTGCTAGATTGTTCTTAAAGATTGATTTGCAGTCAGGCTATAATCAGTTGAAGATTCGGGAGCCAAATATCCCGAAGACTGCCTTCAAGACTCGGTATGGTCATTACGAGTTCCTTGTGATGTCATTTGGGCTGACCAACGCCCCAGCAACATTCATGCACTTGATGAATAGTGTATTCCAGCCCTATCTTTACTCATTCGTCATTGTGTTTATTGACGACATATTGGTGTACTCCTGGAGCTAGGAGGATCATGAACAACACTTAAGGAGTGTGCTTCAGACCTTGAGAGAATAGAAGTTGTATGCAAAATTTTCAAAGTGTGAATTTTGGCTTGACTCGGTGGAATTTTTGGGTCATCTAGTGTCGAGTGAGGGGACCAAGGTAGATCCGAAGAAGATTGAAGCAGTGCAGAGTTGGCCCAGACCATCTTCAGCTACTAAGATCTGGAGTTTTCTTAGCTTGGTAGGGTATTATTGTCGATTTGTAGAGGGTTTCTCATCTATTGTTACACCTATGACCAGATTGACCCAGAAGGGTGCTCCGTTCAGGTGGACCGAGGAGTGTGGGAAGAGCTTTCAAAGGATAAGACTGCCTTGACTACAACCTCAGTTTTGGTGTTGCCTACGGGTTCAGGGTCTTATACTGTGTATTGTGATGCGTAGTGTCATCACCTCAGCGCGGTGTGATGCAGGACGGTATAATGATTGACTACGCATCTAGACAGCTGAAGGTGCATGACAAGAACTATCTTGTCCGCAACCTTGAGTTACCAGCTATTGTTCATGCCTTGAAGATTTGGTGGCACTAATTGTATGGTGTCCCTTATGAGGTCTATACCAACCACCAGAGTCTACAACATTTGTTCAAATATAAGGATCATAACTTTCAGTAGCGGAGATTGCTAGAATTGCTTAAGGACTATGATATCACCATTCTATATCGTCCCGGGAAGGCCAATGTGGTGGACGATACCTTGAGTTGTAAGGCGGAGAGCTTGGGCAGTTTGGCATATCTACCGGCAGCGGAGAGGCCATTAGCATTGGATGTTCAGGCCTTGGCCAACTAGTTTGGATGTTTCGGAGCCGGGACAAGTTTTGGCTTGTGTGGTTTCTAGGTCTTCTCAATATGATCGTATCTGAGAGCGTCAGTATGATGACCCCCATCTGCTTGTCCTCAAGGACACAATTCAACACAGTGATGCCAAGGAGGTCACCATTAGGGATAATAGTGTGTTATGGATGCAAGGCAATCAATGTGTGCCCAGTGTAGATGGATTGCATGAGTTGAATCTTCAGGAGGCCCACAGTTTGCGGTACTCCATTCATCTAGGTGCCGCCAAGATGTATCAAGACTTGAGGCAGTACTATTGGTGGAGGATAATGAAGAAGGACATAGTGGAGTATGTAGCTCGATGCCTAAATTGTCAGTAGGCGAAGTATGAGCATCAGCGGCCAGGTGGATTGCTTTAGAGGCTAGAGATTATAGAGTGGAAATGGGAGCGGGTTGCCATAGATTTTGTTGTTGGCCTCCCACGAACTCAGAGGAAGTTCGATGCATTATGGGTGATTGTGGATAGGTTGACCAAGTCGGCTCATTTCATTCCAGTGGTGAGTACTTATTCTTCAGAGTAGCCGGCTTAGGTCTATATTTGCGAGATCGTCAAACTTCATGGCGTTCCGGTATCCATCATCTCTGACTGGGTTACGTAGTTCACATCACGGTTCTAGAGGACCGTACAGCTTCAGTTAGGCACACAGGTGGAGTTAAGTATAGCATTTCAACCTAAGATGGACGGACAGTCCGAGCGCACTATTCAGATATTGGGGGATATGCTTCGTGCGTGTGTGATAGAGTTTGGGGGTTCTTGGGCTCAGTTCTTATCACTTGCGGAGTTTGCCTATAACAACAACTACCAGTCGAGCATTCAGATGGCTTCGTATGAGACCTTATATGGGAGGCGGTGTCAGTCTCCGATGGGTTAGTTTGAGCCATGTGAGGCTAGGCTATTGGGTACAAACTTGGTTAAGGATACTTTGGAAAAGGTTAAATTTATTCAAGATCGGCTTCGCACAACCCAATCTAGACATAAACCTTATGTGGATCAAAAGGTTCACGATGTTGCATTCATGGTTGGGGAGCGGGTCATGCTCTTGGTTTCACCCATGAATGGTGTTTTGAGGTTCGGAAAGAAGGGCAAGTTGAGCCCTAGGTATATCGGACCTTTTGAGATTCTTGAGAAGATTGGAGAGGTGGCCTACTAGTTTGCACTGCCACCTAGTCTAGCTGCAGTTCATCCAGTATTCCATGTTTCTATGCTCCGGAAGTATCACGATGATCCGTCTCATGTGTTAGACTTCAGCTCAGTCCAATTGGACAAGGATTTGTCTTATGTTGAGGAGCCGGTGGCCATTTTGGATAGGCAGGTCCAAAGGTTGAGGTCGAAGAACATTGCTTCAGTGAAGGTTCAGTGGAGGGGTCAACCAGTCAAGGAGGCGACTTAGGAGACCGAGCATGATATGCGTAGCAGTTATTCTTATATTTTCACCACTTCATGTATGTCTCTATACTCATTCGAGGAAAAATGTTTATTTTAATAAAGGGGGAATGTAATGACCCAGCTAGTCGTTTTGAGTATTTTAGCCTCGATCCCCTATTTATTTCCTCCTCTATGTTATATTGTGATTATGTGAATTGCCGGGGTGTTTGGTTTTAGTTTCAGGAGAGTTTCAGAGTAAAATGGAACACATAGTCCCTAAGTTGGAGGTTTAAGTTGAAAGAGTGACCGTTGTTTGACTTTTGTGGAGAAGACTTCGGAACGGAGTTTTGACGGTTCCAATAGCTATGTATGGTGATTTTAGACATAGGAGAATGTCTGGATAATGATTTGGAGATTCGTAGGTCATTTCGGCATGAATTGGCGAAAGTTAGAAAGTTGAAGGTATGGACGATTGGAAAGTTTGACCGGGAGTTGACTTTATTGATATCGGGATCAGATTTCAATTCCCGAAGTAGGAGTAGGTCTATCATGTCATTTACGACTTGTGTGCAAAATATGAAGTCAATCGGAGTTGTTTTGGTATGAATCAACATTAGTTTTGAAATTCGGAAGTTCATAAGTTCATTAGGATTGAATCGATGCGCGATTTATGGTTCTAGTGTTGTTTGATGTGATTTGTTGCTTCAAGCGTGTTCGCATGATATTTTAGGACTTGTTGGTATTTTTGGATGAGGTCCTGGGGGCCTCGGGTGTAATTCGGACCATGTTCGGCGCTTTTCAGAACCTTGAGGATTGCTGAATCTGCTGTTACTGGTTTCCTTGTATGCGATCGTGAGTGGGGATTCACGATGGCGAAGAGCTGTTTGGTGTGCCGGTGAAAGTGTTCTATGCGATCGCGATGTTTGGAGAGTCTGTGAATCACGAACGCGTGTCATTGGTCGCGTCCTCGAAGAAGGAAGAGGAGGATTTAGGTCTATGCATTTTTGTTCATTGCGATCGCGTGAAGTGTTTCGCGATCACGTAGCTTATGGAGGCAGTGTGTCGCATTCGCGTGTGGAGTTTCACGTTTGCGCATGGAGTTCTGCATTCGCAGAGTGTTAATTTGGAAGCCTGTGAATTTGTGCTTCGTGATCGCGATGCAATTCCCGCGATCGCGAAGATGAATAACACCTGGCAAAATTAAAAGTTGAAGCTATTTGGAGTTGGATAATCGAGGGAAAGGACTACTAGTGGATTGAGTTAGCGTGTTTTGAGGAAAGTGTCTTGCCTTACTATGTGTGTTGGAAATTACCCCTTAGGATTTGTGTTGTTTTATGATAATTGTGATGTGTGGAAACCGTGTACGCAAGGTGACGAGTGTGTTCACGGTCTAAATGTTTAAATTTACCGGTTTTAGCTATGTAGATTCCTTTCATGCCTTAATTGAGTTATCTTAACATGTTATATTCATCATCCTTAGTCTATTTTCACATGTTCTACTTGTCTTAGCTCTTACTTGCTAATTGCTCTACATGTTAGTTGAAGTTCTTGTTTCCTTTATTCCATATTCATTATTTAACCGTTGAACTCTTTACTTGGAGTTGTTATTCTTGGAATATCTTGTTGTTGAAATTGGTATTGAGTTATAAAGGCCGTGATTCACATTTAGGCAAAGTGTTAAGTTGTGAAATACTATTCTTATTAAGTTATTCACTACCGGTTATTATTGTTGAGACTCTTGTGTATATTGTGGTTGAGCCATGAGCTATCTATTCTGAAAACACCGTTGTTGTTGGTTTCTTTGGCAAGTTGTGATATTAGGCACTTGGGGTGCGATTTGTGATACGTTGTGATATTGATTCGCATGCGGTGGTTTAAGGTTTTGGTGTTGAAACGCATGTGGTGAGATAAGGCAGGCTTGATATGCGTGGCTAGTAAGAGAACTACTAGAAGCCACGCGGTGTGATAAGGTGGGCTAAAACGCGTAATGCTATTTCGGGAAAATGATTTTCAAAACTAAATGGAAGACTCCCGCGGTGATATAAGGAAAGTTTGTGAATTGATTTGTGATTTGTGACTATGAGGCGGTACCTCGGTAGTGACTCTTGTTGATAATTTCTATTCCTTCACTTGTGTTTCTGTTGTTTTGTTCCGTGTCATAGTATCCCTTGTTTTCTTCTGTGAAGTATTATTTGCCTTAGTTCAGTGTAGCTATTCTCGGTGTACTTCTTTAATTGTCTCATTTCTAGTGCTATCATTGTTTCACTGTTATACAATTGTTCAGTTTCTTATTTATTCAGTAAGACTTTGACCTGACCTCATCATTACTCTATAGAGGTTAGGCTTGGCACTTTCTGGGTACTATTGTGGTGTACTCATGCTATGCTTCTGCACATCCGTTTGTGCAAATCCAGGTACCTCCTACCAGTCCAGGCACTAGCGAGAGCTCAGTTTCAGAGACTTCGAGGTATAATTGCCATTGTCCGCAGGCCTCGGAGTCCCCTCTACCTACATTATTTTATTTTCTTATCCTTTATTAGACACTGATGTATAGAGATATTCAGTATCACTTCATAGAGCTTATGACTTGTATTTAGCCGGGTTTTGGGCAATTATATATATGCTGAGTTGTGGAGATTTTCCTTATATTAGTTGTTGAGTTTCGAGACATTAATTATTGTTTCAGTTATTTCTGCATGAATGTTAGGCTTACCTAGTCTTAGAGACTAGGTGTCATCACGACATCATACGGAGGGAAATTGGGGTCATGACAAGGGCTCACCAAAATAAAATGAAGGAAGGGTACGCTCCTATTGAGAATTTGTGTCGCCTTCTGAGGTGCCACTTGCATCCATTAATGATGAAGCGTCCTCGGAAAAGAGACATTAGTACATATGATATATTACTAGTATGTAAATCTAAATACCCTCACATGATTGGAATGTCAACATAAGGGAAGAAAGCATAGAAATAGGGAGAAAATCAATAATATTTAAAAAAATTCAAGAAAAAACATATGAAGAAAGTGTAGCATTAGAAAAAACCATTAAAATTAAACATTTTCAATTAGGAGATTATTAGTTACTGACATTCGTCCATGCGCGAAGTATGGAGTCCTATCGTGGTTCGATCGGCTAAGTCGTCTCACCACGATGTGTGTGGGTAGACGTGGTAATGCAAATGCAATATAGTTAAAGGAAGTACATACCACCATGCGTGTGGCATGGTGCCAAATCTCGGTTCGATTGGGTAAGCTGTCTCACTATGATGTGTGTGGATCGACATGGAAAAGGAAGGAGGACAAAAACTTGTTATTTCCCCAAGTACACGCAAGTATACGTGGCCGTCAAGTAATAAAGTGACTCAAAAGTCGGATGTCAAACCCACAGAGACTTTGATTAATCGTTAACTAAGCAAGCTAAAATCAATTAATTGTCCAAGATAATCAAAAATATTGTTTATCTACTAAACTACTTTTGCAAATATTTAACAATTAGCTAATTTATCAGGGATGCAAACGTGTGTTTTATATTTTATTCAGAGGGGATGAAGATTCCAGGGTTGTGGTCGGATTATCAATCCTATTAAGTTCAATAACCACACTTGTTAATCCAGATTATCAATGCTTGCTAACTGACTGGATCGTTTATATGAATAGCATGTTCCCACAATACTACTCGCCTATCCAGAATATATCAATCCTATATTCCTATGGTATTGAGTCTATCATGAACGAATATAATACTGTCAACTAAGCAAGACTGTTAGGTATATTCATATCCTAACCGCGAAATCGTTCCCCGAGTCACGGGTTCAGAAACAAGCTCTCTTTACTTCTACTCTAATCTAAACATGGCTTTCCCAAGCATAGCATATATAGTAGGGTGAATTGGAAGCTACAACAATTCACAAGGTTAAACTAGAATTAAAGAAACAACCACAAGATGATAATCCGAATTAACGAAGATGTAATTAATAAACGTTAATAATAATGTCAACCACAACCCTAGAACCTGAAGTTTAGCTCCACATACACATGGTAGCAAAACAACAATTCATGGAAGAAACGTAAAGATGACTAAGTTTGATGGAAGAAAGATGGAATCTAATGAATTCTGGCCTCCACGGCGGCTCTGTGCTCTCCCTTGGTCCAATCTCCTTCGAAAGTCATGTTCCTCCTTCACAAGTCACGTCCCCACTCTCAAAAGTGAGTTTAAAGACTATTTTTATAGGATAGGGTTAGCATGGGGTGAAATAATACAAGCCCACTTCGAAACATCCTTTTTAGGTTAGCTCGTTCACTCTCTCGTGCGCACGCGAGAGTGAACGAGCAAAGTTCTTCTCTTTTTCTTTTTCTTCTAGGTCTCTCGTGCACTTCCATGCCTTTTTGGGATACTTTGCTGATTTTTTCCAAGTTTTTCCTCAACAGCTCGTTCACTCTCTCGTGTGCACGCGAGAGTGAACGAGCAAAGTCCTTCTTTTGTCTTTTGGTCATGAATCAACTTCTTTTGCTCATATTTCATCCAACTTTCTCCTACACATAGGAATGCACGTAATGAGCATAATTCACTACCAAAACTCATGTAACCTACTGTAACCACACAAGATATGAGATGAAAGTACACCGGAAAATATGCATTTTTGGCCGTTTATCAACACCCCACAGTTATACTCTTGCTCGTCCTCGAGCAACTTTCTACACTTTACAACAACACGACCTTTTTAAACCACTCTCATAACTCATCATACCAAGAATATTTCAAATAAACTTAACATCCTCACCTCAAGATTTGACTCATAAGCACCATACATTTTTCACAACCCGCTCACTTAGTCTAACATAGAGGTCAACGACACTACCTTTCCTTCATGAATCAAGTGCCTCACATAACAAAAGAGAGTAGTTCCACGCACATAAAATTCAAGAACAATTAGGAACTCAATATAGAAAGAATTCACTCACTCTCAGAAACAATATTCATATGCCATAAAAGATGAACCATAGGCTTGCCCGTAGTGTACTACTCTACTAATCGAGCTTATTCAGCCAAGGATCAATTAGGACTTTATTTGGTTGTAATGTAGGCTGCAGGACGGGTAGGATACATTTAGATATATGAGTGACTACACTTCCCTAAGCACTTTAATACATACACTTAACATTTAAAACCCCACACTTATATCAAACCATAACTCCACCTTCACATCAATGCATATTAACTCCATACTTCTTTAAGCACAAATACATCAAGAGTCACCACTATCAAGGAATATTTTTAACACAATACAACTACTTTTTTTTAAATCAAGTGGCTCTTACTTTTTCAAAACAGTGCACCTTTCTCCTTATTTCATTGGTTCCACTCAAAAGCCAAACCAACACCCCACACTTTAACTTTTACAAAGTTCATTACAATTCAAGTGCTTATGAGAGGTGAAAAGGTTCAAATAGATGGTTAATTCAAACAAATGGGTAAGGCTTGTAATGTGGTTGCCAAAGAAACAAGATTACAGGCTCAAATGGTTAACTATGATACATAACAATTAGGCGGGTAATATATATATATATCTGGTTCAACAAAGAAACGCTTATATCACTTCCAAGACTAAACAAAACTACTATTTTGCTTTGCAAACACACGGGGCAAGTTCTAGACATCAAATGCAATGCACAGAATGACACACAAAACTCACACACACATGGCACATAACTCACTCAGGATTGGACTCATCAAGACACTCTAGTCAAAGCAGTTAAGCAAAGTTAAGATCATACAATTTAAGGTTCTTATACAAGAGTCAAAAACTGAGCCTAAGCGTCATAACCAAAGTACTCACTATTCTCAAGGAATAACAAAGTCAAGAGATATTGCTTCAATTCCAATCATAGCACAATGGCTCCTACTCCTAAAAAAATAAAACTAACTATACCCGGTTCAAACAAAACCCTTGGAAAAGAAGCGCGGCACAAAGAAAAACCAAGGGGGAATTATTACACCACCTAACAAAAGAAAATCTTTTTTTCTTTTTTCTTTCGACTTAATTCCCTCAAGAATCCTGTCGAATGAGATTCATCGTCGGGAGAAGTCCAATTTTTCTACTTTTTTTTGGTTTTTTTTTTTCGATTTTTCTAAGAAGTTAACATTTTTCTAACACACTACTACTAATTATCTAGTGGAATTCTCCCACCACACACTTAAAAGAGTGCAGTGTCCCCAATGCACAAATAAAGCAAAACAATAACGAGGGTGGATAAGAAAACTCCAGAAAGTCCAAAGGCCGAAGCAATAGCAGCTCACGGGATACTTAGACTTCCCCCAGGCATGGTCCTTTGTGTGGGCACCCCATACTTAGTTCTCACCATCTAGCTCTCTTTTGCACTCTTCCAATGACTTTGCTTCCTATGCTTATAATCCTACAAAATAAAAACAAACACTACAAAAATAATATATAGTAAAAATTAAAATAAAAGAAAGCCGCAATGCTGGGTTGCCTCCCAACAAGCGCCTGATTTAACGTCGCAGCCCGACTTAAAGCACTTTTTGTCTCCATATCGAACTTATGAATTGAGCCCCAAATTTGGCTTCAAGCTTTTTGCTATGCTCACGGGGTGGTGGGACAAATGTAGTTGGGCCAAGTAACCAATTTCGCATTCTACACTTCTTGGCCTTCAGATGAGGTATGTAATTATGTCTCTCTGGCACGATAAATTCCAAAATGTAAGCACCTTGTTCCTCGTCCGTTGGCTCCTCCAAAGGCTCGAATGACTCAATTTTCATATCATCATCCAAATACAATGTCAAAAAAGGCATGAAATGAGGACCAATGTGTTTCAACTTTAGAACTGTGTCATTATTTACATCCCCATATGTACCCACACTAGAGTCTTCAAATATAACATTATCTTCTTTCCCACAGGAATCTAGTGTGCTTTCCTCAATATGGACATCATCAATAAAAGTATGGTCGAATGATTGACTCTCTACTTTTATCTCCTTAATTTGGCATATAAGCTCATTTTCAGTTTTACACAACTCAGAACTATTTTGTTGGGCGTTAGACGCAACAACCTTTGCATTCAATTGATCTTCCAAGTCATGAATAGCAGTGCCAAAGTTTTCAATCTCTTGTCCCATTTCAGCTCTTCCTTCTATTAAGTCTTTTATCCCATCTGTAATTTTCTTACGTTGAGCTTCATATATTTCTAATCGTTCAGATTGTTCCATTAGCTAAGTTTGGCTCAAAATCTCCTCTTATTCAAAATTTTCCTCTTGCTGGAACTCACTCTCTTGTCCAATTTTAAGCTCTTCCTGACTATCAACTAAGGTTGTAGCTTGTTGATAATCGAATATTTCAATCCATTCTTCTACTTTGGTCTTCATTCTCTTCATTGTGGCCTTGAGATTTTCCATCTCTTTTCGACGTTCATGGGTTTGCTCCATTAAAAAATGAGTTTGCTCAATTATTTGCCACAACAAGTCCGTAGTCTGAGCATCATATTTCACATTCTCCACTTTGTTCCTATTAAACTCACAAAAATTATCAGAAACATCATAATAAGGGCTCGCAAAAGGATAAAAAGAATTAGTATAGCCATCCCAATGGCCACCTTGACCACCGCACATATTACAAATATTCCACTCAAAGGATTGCGATTGTGCACCGAAATCGCTCCCGGGAATATGTTGACAATTTTTTCACCAGTGGGGTCCTCCATAATTTTTCCACCAGTGGACAAGGATCATCAAAGTAAGAATAACCATCATTCAAATAATTTTCTCCAAGATGCCATGTAAAAAAAAATAAAAAATTATAATACTAACTAAATAAGAAAATTAAAAAATTAAACAGAATTCAATTAAAGCTTAACTTAGATAAACAATCAATAACTAAGTCCCCGGCAACTACGCCAAAAACTTGTTGGTTCCCCAAGTATACGTAGCCGTCAAGTAATAAAGTGACTCCAAAGTCGGCTGTCGAACCCACAGAGACTTAGATTAATCGTTAACAAAGCAAGCTAAAATCAATTAACTGTCCAAGATAATCAAAAATATTGTTTATCTACTAAACAACTTTTGCAAATATTTAACAATTAGCTAATTTATCAGGGATGCAAACGTGTGTTTTCGATTTTATTCAGAGGGGATGAAGATTCCATGGTTGTGGTCGGTTTATCAATCCTATTAACTTCAATAACCACACTTGTTAATCCAGATTATCAATGGTTGCTAATTGACCGGATCATTTATATGAATAGCATGTTCCCACAATTCTAGTCGCCTATCCGCAATATATCAATCCTATATTCCTATGGTATTGAGTCTATCATGAACGAATATAATACGGTTTACAACTAAGCAATATTGTTAGGTATATTCCTATCCTAACCGTGAAATCATTCCCCAAGCCACGGGTTCAGAAACAAGCTCTTTTTAATTCTACTCTAATCTAAATATGGATTTCCCAAGCATAGCATAGATAGTAGGGTGAATTGGTAGCTACAACAATTCACAAGTTAAAACTAGAATTAAAGAAACAACCACAAGATGATAATCCAAATTAACGAAGATGTAATTAATAAACGTTAATAATCATGCCAACCACAACCCTAGAACGCGAAGTTTACCTCCATGTAGATATGGTAGCAAAACTATAATTCATCCAAAGAAACGTAAAGATTACTATGTTTGATGGAAGAAAGATAGAATCTGATGAATTTCGGCCTCCACAGCGGCTCTGTGCTCTCCCTTGGTCTAATCTCCTTCAAAAGTCATGTTCCTCCTTCACAAGTTGCGTCCCTACTCTCAAAAGTGAGTTTAAAGACTATTTATATGGGATAGGGTTAGCATGGGGTGAAATAATACAAGCCCACTTCGAAACAGCCTTTTTAGATTAGCTCGTTTACTCTCTCGTGCGCAAGCGAGAGTGAACAAGCAAAGTTATTCTCTTTTTCTTTTTCTTCTTGGTCTCTAATGCACTTCCATGCTTTTTTGGTATACTTTGCTATTTTTTCCAAGTTTTTCCTCAATAGCTCGTTCACTCTCTCGTGTGCACACGAGAGTGAACGGGCAAAGTCCTTCTTTTGTCTTTTAGTCATGAATCAACTTCTTTTGCTCATATTTCGTCCAACTTGCTCCTACACATAAGAAAGCACGTAATGAGCATAATTGAATTTCTTCCAAAAGGGGAGCATAGCGATTTGCAATTGAAATCACAAGCATTTTATACATTAATCATACTTTAAACATTTCCCAAAGGTGAGCATAATATAATAGGGGGAATTGGAACATGACTTGAATACATAAGCATTTGGGTTAATCAATCATTAGAAGCAATTCAGAACAGTAGCACTACAAAAAAAAACTAGAATTAGCTACGAACGTTGTGGCTAATCTGTCACTAAAACGCTCGTAGCTAGCATAATTTATTGATAATCTGTTGCTAATTCGTCGCTAAATGAGATTAGTGACGGATTTTTCTGTTTAGCTACAGGATTTGTCCGTCGCTAAAACCTGAGTTTTTAGTAGTGTAGGAATTGGAACTTAAACAAACCATGCTTGAAGTTTGGAATTCATGGAATCCGATTCTATGGAACGATTTTAGCCAACATACCTCAAATTCTTCCCTTAATAACACTATGATGGTCCACCACACTAAACAACTTCAATTTACAATAACGCAACATAATTGTACCAATATTAGTAAGGATGTTTTATATTTTTCTCACTTAGGCATTATGTCAAGCTTCTAGTGTGCACATTTCTCTACAACCTTCATCAATGATATTTCTTCATCTAATACCCACTCTTTTTCCCACCAATTCATACTACAACCAACCTTAGATAGTTTAGGACATATTCATATCTTACAATTCACTTCCAACCAATGAATTCATCAAACAAATCACTTTTCATTATCTATAAATTTTCAAAAATTCCAATTGGTGAACTTATGGATTCCAATCACCATCCCATAAGTTCTACCTATAAATTACTACTCATATATTCATTATTAAGCCATGCATGCAAGTCCTAGGTGGTTGAATTACCTTTTGGGAGTAAGTCTCGCAAAGTCCTCACTTGAGCTCTTGGGAAGATTCGTTGAAACTCTAATGATTTCATGGTGGATTGAGATAGTTCTAGTGTGAAAAAAGATTGGATTTATCTGTTTGGAATATACATAAACAAACTAAGAATCTAAAACTACCTAGGACATATGGTAGCTATATCCGAAAAATACGTACAACTTTAATCCCAACTCCCGTCATCCAGAGCAGCTCAGCTCCTAGATATGCACACAAGGTACAGAAGTGTCGTATGAGTAAAACCGACCCCATGTACTCAGCAAGTATCATAACAAATCTCGGAAAGGTAATAGAGGCAAGAATTATCAATGATACTAGCTAATAACTTGTTCACTTCATAAATCTCACAAGTACACAACAATAATACTATCAAGTCATAAATTATAGATAAAGCCACATCGGTGCCCACAGATAACATAACATGCTTTGTTATTGTTAACAATTGTCACAACCAAAACTCCCACCGAAATCATGACAGCGCCTAACACTACTTGCTAGGCAAGCCAACAATTTCACAATAATAATAAACTCGAATAACAAAATTTAATAATCTCAAACAACGGTAATTGTTGCACCCTATTTTGCACAAGACAAAATAAACTATAACTTATAGTACTCTACAAGGTTAATTAATGTTTCGAGTCGCCACCTAGTATTTACGATATACTAGGACACCTATACTACACTATGTAATGTACATTTGATTATGGTTGTGAAACCGTTGAGATTCCAGCTAAGGGTTCAAGTTATCTTGAGGGGAAGGTGTTAGGCATCCCTCAAGATCCACAAAATGTGGTTCCTGCAGACTCAATCAAATAAATGAGGGAAGGTTCAAGAGAATGATTAATTTAATAATTACAAAAAATTATGAAAATTATTTGGAATGAAGAATGATTGAATGTGAACATCACATGGTAAAACTAGGGATATTTATGTACAGCAGAATACATGCAAGGATGTGGATAAAGAAAGTATGTGAAAGAGTTAAAAATATTAATGACTAAGTAAAGTGTGTCATCAAGTAATGTATTCACAAATTAACCAAATGACTTTGAGTTGAAAGGAATAATCTCGAAAGAATTTAGTTGCAATCAAGTTCAACTATTGTAAGAAAACGTGCCAAGAAAATGATTGATCAGGAGTAAAAAAAAAAGAATTACCTTTGAATAGTTTTATGTAATGAATAGGGTAAGAAGAGAGTTGACTAATATTTATAAGAAGATTATGAAAATAAATTAACTAGGGGATAGTTAATTATAGGAAATGAGTAATGAAATATGTTTATATTTATGTATATGTGCGGTAAGAAGTAAATAGAAAACGTTTATTAAATGACTTATATTTTTAAAATTGGTGCGCTGGGTATAAAGAGTACAATTGGTATTTTTATAGAATAGGTCAAGTGAGAAGCTAGCAATGTATAGATTTGACTAAAGTACAAAATTTAGTAAAGGATGATAAACAATTCAAGACGACATTAAAGGATGCACGAATACTATATCTTGCACTTTAATTTAATAAATAGGATATGAAAGATTTTCATTTAATATGAATGAACACGTACAAGAAGTTGTTGAAGGAATGAAAGTATAAGGTAATGTGCAGTGATAAGTAAAATATTAACAAATTGACTAAATGAATATTAATTAATGAATGTACTTTGAAAGCAATTTAATTTATGTGCAAAGGTTAACCATTTAAGGGGAAAGATAAATGTAAAAATGGATATTTACTCCACATGATTAGCAAAAGATGGCAAAAATAATCTTTGAACAACCTTTGTATATGACGATTAAAATGAAAGAACAATTCTTGATGATTAAAGAATGAATGCAGTATAAGAAAAATGTGTCAAACACGTTTATGACATAGAAAAATATTGTATCAATACGAAGAAGTATTTGCACTAAATAAAGTAATTCATCATTCAACAAGTAACTACAGATCATTTTTGAGTCGTGGTCTTGGAACATAATTATGTGGACCAAACCCGAATGACTACAAGACCTAAGTTTCTCAAAGAATAGTATGATAGTCCAATTACAATTCCCTACTTAAGATGTATCAATTAAAGATCGATTTTATACACAAAGTGGTTCGAAAAGATATTCATATAATTTGAAGATAAAGACAAAATTATTTATTTTTATTTTTTATAAGAAGATGAGATGTTTCATTATTATGTATATGATTAATTTAATTAGTTAGGTATACACTGATTCTAAATTAATTAAATATGTTATAATTTACATTCAACATCTCATATAAACTTCAAGAATTATTCAACACACAATATTGCAAGTTAGTCCAATTATTAACTAGATGCAATTCACCCTAAGTATTTAGCAAGTAGACAATATCAAAGCAATCAAGCAAAACAACTATCTACAATTTTACTATACTTTCCGATTTTTGGATACATCCTAAAATAGGAAGTGCGAAGCGGGGAGCTTGACTGGAATTTATTTTTTCATCTTCGAGTATCGTCTTCCAAAAGTAACTCCGTGTGCTAGTACCTCGCAAGACAAGAGAAATAAAATTCTTAGTAAAATATAAAGTAAATAAGAAACTTTTTTTCAAATGATTTTATATAAAAATACTTTTTTTAGAAGATTGTTTTGAAAATAGTTGGAAAATGTTTTTGGAAAATTGTTTTTTGGAAATAGTTTGAAAATATTTTTGGAAAATTATTTTTAGAAAATTGTAACGACCCGCCCAGTCGTTTTGCTTTTTAGATCCCCGTTCTCCTAATTAAGCCTCCCCGTATATGCTTTTACTATTTTATGACTTACGGGGATGGTTAGTTCGGGTTTGGAAGGGTTCAGGTTGAAATCGGAACACTTAGTTCCTTAATAGCAGCCTATAATGTATAAGTTTGACTTAAGTCAACATTTTGAGTAAACGACCCTGGGATCAGGATTTGACGGTCCCAATAGGTTCCTATGATGATTTTGGATTTGGGCATGTATTCGGATCGGGTTTCGGATGACCTGGGAGTGTTTTAGCTCTTAACATTGAAAGTTGGCGCATTGAAGGTTTTCAAGTTCTTTGAGTTTGGTTTAGAGTAGGTTTTGGTTTTATCGAGGTCTGTTTGGGATTCCGAGCATGGGAGTAGTTCCGAATTGATTCGATAGGAATCAGACGTTCGGAACTATTTTTAGAAGTTTTTGAGTTTCATGTTGAATTCATGTGTTTTAGCGTCCAGTTCCTAATTATAGATGTTATTTTGGTGTTTTGATTGCGTGAGCGGGTCGGTATTATGTTGTTGGACTGGGACGTATGTTCGAATCGGGTTTTTGGATGACCCATGAGCATTTCGGCACTTAATATTGGAAGTTGTCACATTGAAGGTTTTAAAGTTTTTTAAATTTGGCTTGAAGTAGGATTTGGAGTTATTGAGGTCCATTTGGTATTCAGAGCCTGAGAATAGTTTCGTATGGTGATTTAAGACTTGTACGCAAAATTTGGAGTCATTACGAGTAGCATAAGTATGATCCGGCGCGTTCGAAGTAAGTTGGAAGAACTTGAAGTTCATAAGTTGATTATATTGGTTTTGGCATATCATTCTTAGTTTCAATGTTGTTATCTGTGTTCAAGGGGTGCGAGCAAGTCCATTTTATGTTTACAAACTTGTTGGTATATTTGGACGAGGCCTCGAGGGCCTCAAGTGCAATCAAGACAATGCACGGATCGAATTAGGACTCAAAAGGGTTGTTGGTGCACCAGATCTGGTGTGCCCGCACCTGCGAGCTTATTGCCGCAGGTGCGAGCCCATAGATGCGAGCTTATGGCCGCAGAATTTGAGAGTGGTGCTTCAGACCTTGCGGGAATAGAAGCTAAGTTCTCTAAGTGTGAGTTCTGGTTAGATTCCATGGCATTGTTGGGGCATGTTGTATCAGGCGAGGGTATTAAGGTTGATCCCAAGAAGATCGAGGCAGTTCAGAGTTGAACTCGTCCCACCACAGCGACCAAGATCAGGAGCTTCTTGGGGTTAGCAGGTTATTATCGCCAGTTTGTGGAGGGCTTCTCATCTATTGCAGCACCTTTGACTAGATTGACCCAGAAGGGTTTTTCGTTCCGATTATCCGATGATATTAAGGTGATCTTTCAGAAGCTCAAGACCGCATTGACTTCAGCACTAGTGTTAGTGTTGCCTTTCGGTTTAGGGATGTACACTGTGTACTGTGACGTTTCACGCGTTGGGTTGGGTTGTGTATTGATGCCGGAGGGGCGAGTTATTGCATATGCTTCGCGTCAGCTGAAGCCCCCACGAGAAGAATTACCCCATGCATGATTTTGAGTTAGCCGCGATTGTTCATGCTCTTATGATATGGAGGCATTATCTTTATGGGGTGTCCTATGAGGTTTACACCGATCA
Organism: Nicotiana tomentosiformis; assembly: GCF_000390325.3. Classification (NCBI taxonomy): domain Eukaryota; kingdom Viridiplantae; phylum Streptophyta; class Magnoliopsida; order Solanales; family Solanaceae; genus Nicotiana; species Nicotiana tomentosiformis. The sequence continues at coordinate 58,402,986 of NC_090816.1, read as the reverse complement.
TCGCAGCTTGCAGCATTTGTTCAGGTAGATGGATCTCAATTTGAGATAGCGCATGTGGCTTGAGCTATTAAAAGATTATGATATTACCATCCTTTATCATTCGGGCAAGGCTAATGTAGTTGCAGATGCCTTCAGCAGAAAGGCGGAGAGTATGGGTAGTTTGGCCTCCATTTCAGCAGAGGAGAGGCCACTAGCTTTGGACATTCAGTCCTTGGCTAATAGACTTGTGAGGCGGGATATTTCAGAGCCCAGCCGAGTTCTCGCATGCGTCGTCGCTCAGTCTTCACTATTAGAGCAGATCAAGGCTTGCTAGTTTGATGATCCGCAATTATTGGTTCTTAGAGAGACGGTACTACAGGGTGGTTCCAAGGAAGTTACTATCAATGAGGATGGTGTTCTGCGACTCCAGGGTCGCCTATGTGTTCCTAATGTTAATGGCTTGAGGGAGAAGATCCTAGAGGAGGCACAGAGTTCTCGGTATTCTATTCATCCAGGTGCTACGAAGATGTATCGCGACCTGAGGCAGCATTATTGGTGGCGGCGGATGAAGAAGGACATAGTTGAGTATGTAGCGAGGTGCCTTAATTGCGAGCGGGTTAAGTACGAGCATCAGAGGCTAGGTGGCCTACTCCAGCAGATGACTATACCTGAGTGAAAATGGGAGCATATTACTATGGACTTCGTAGTTGGGTTGCCGCGGACCTTGCAGAAGTTTGATGCAGTTTGGGTCATTGTCGACAGGTTGACCAAGTCGACACACTTCATTTCAGTTGTGACCACGTATTCTTCAGAGAGGTTGTCCTAGATTTATATTCAGCAGATTGTTCGGTTGCATGGTGTGCCTGTTTCCATCATATCAGATAGAGGCCATCAGTTTACTGAGTATTTCTGGAGGGGAGTACAGAGCGAGTTGGGGATCCGGGTAGAGCTCAACACAGCCTTTCATCCACAGACCAACGGGCAGTGGAGCGGATAGTTCAGATCTTGGAGGATATGCTCAGAGCATGTGTGATTGACTTCGGAGGGCAGTTGGATCGCTTCTTGCCTTTGGATGAGTTTGCTTACAACAACAGTTATCAGTTTAGCATCAAGATGGCTCCATTTGAGGCTTTATATGGTCGGCGATGTCGTTCGCCCATCGGATGGTTTGAGCCCGGTGAGGCTAAGTTATATGGTACTGATTTGATAAAGGATGCCTTGGAAAAGGTAAAGTTGATCCAGGAGCGATTTCGCACAGCACAATCCAGAGATAAGAGTTACGCAGATCAGAAGGCACGTGATTTGTCATTTATGGTGGGCGAGAAGGTTTTCTTGAAGATCTCGCCGATGAAGGGAATCATGAGGTTCAGAAAGAAGGGCAAGTTGAGCCAGAGGTTTATAGGTCCATTTGAGGTGTTGAGACGAGTTGGAGAGGTTGCTTATGAGCTTGCTTTGCCTCCTAGTCTATCGGGAGTTCATCTGGTTTTCCACGTGTCTATGCTCCAGAGATATCATGCTGACATGTCACATGTGTTAGATTTCAGCACAGTTCAGTTAGATGAGAGCCTGGGTTACGAGGAGGAGCCAATTGCCACTATTGACTGGCAGGTTCGCCAGTTGAGGTCCAAGAAGATTTATGCGGTAAAGGTTCAGTGGAGGGGCCAACCAGTCGACGAGGCGACTTGGGAGGTCGAGGAGGACATGCAGAGCAAATATCCACACCTATTCAGCACTCCAGGTATGATTCTAGACCCGTTCGTGGACGAATGTTTGTTTAAGAGGTGGAGAATGTAATGACCCGACCGGTCGTTTTTCTTTCTAGATACCCATTTCCCTAAATACGACTCCCCGTATGTGCTTTTACTATTTTATGACTTACAGGGATGGTTAGTTCGGGATTTGGAAGGGTTTGGGTTGAAATTGAAACACTTGGTTCCTTAAGGTTGGCTAAAAAGGGCTAAGTTTGACTTGAGTCAATGTTTTGAGTAAACAACCCCAGAACCTGGATTTGACGGTTCCAATAGATTCGTATGATGATTTTGGACCGGGGCGTATGTTCGGATCAGGTTTTGGATGACCCGGGAGCGTTTCGGCACTTAATATTGGAAGTTGGAACATTGAAGGTTTTAAAGTTCTTTAAATTTGGTTTGAAGTAGTATTTCCTGTTATTGAGGTCCAATTGGGATTCCGGGCATGGGAATAGTTCCGTATGGTGATTTAAGACTTTCACACGAAATTTGGAGTCATTCCGAGTAATTTAAGTATGATTTAGTGCGTTCGGAGTAAGTTGGAAGAACTTGCAGTTCATAAGTTGATTTTATTGGTTTTGGCATATGATTCTTAGTTTTAATGTTATTATCTATGTTCTGAGGGTGCGAGCAAGTTCATTTTATGTTTACAAACTTATTGGTACGTTTGGATGAGGCCTCGGGGGCCTCGTGTGCAATCCGGATGATGCACGGATCGAATTAGGACTCAAAAGGGCTGCTGGTGCACCAGATCTGGTGTGCGTGCACCTCCGAGTCAAGGTGCGAGCCTGCAAATGCTAGCTTATGGACGCAGAAGTGGCTTTGGGGCATCTGGCCAGTGGCCGCAGAAGCAGCCTCGCTTCTGCAAGGAATAGCTCACAGGTGCGATGGGGCCGCAGATACGCTTGGCCATCCGCAGAAGTGGGACAGCAGAAGCGGTATCCCGTCCGCAGAAGAGGCCGGTGCTGGGCCAGAGGAATTCTGTAGAAGCGGTGTCGCAGATGCGACCCAGTGACCATAGGTGCGAAAGTTCTGGGGGCAATGAGGTTCATGTAAGTCAGGAGTTTAACCATTTTGACTCTTTTTCTTTTATTAATTGGGCGATTTTGGAGCTTTTGGAGAGGGGTTTTCACCTAGCACTTTGAGGTAAGTGATTTCTAACCAATGTGAGTTAAATACATAGATTATGGGTAGGTTTTAACATGTAAATTTGTAAAAAATCATGGGATTAGATGAATAACCCTAGGTGTTGATAAAAATGGTATTTACCCATGAAAATAGTTTTGGGATTGAGTGAAAATTATATATTTGAGTTCGTGAGGTTATGGATAACAACTTTCTTTGAAATTTTCCAGAATTCGGGCACGTAGGCCCGAAGTTGAATTTTAAGAATCTTCCAATTTGGGTTGGGTAATTACTCTAATAGTTAAATTATGAACTTTGGAACATATATTGATTTATTTGTACAACATTTGACTAGTTTCGAATTTTCGGCACCGAGTTGAGGCTTTAGAGCAAATTTGAGACCAGAAAGCGAGCTTTGAGACTAGGTAAGTCTTTTGCCTAACCTTGTAAGAGGGAACTCATCCCCTTAGGTGTATTTTTGTTGTGAATTATATGTGTGGGGAGCTACGTACGCACTAGGTGATGAGAGTCCGTACGTAGCCTTATTCTATGTGATGTCCGGGTAGTCTTAGGCTTACACCATGCTTTGTTTGCTCTATTATGTTAGTCATGCATATTAATTGTCTTAACTAGAGCTGAGATTAAGGATTTTAAGATTTAAAGTCTCCCAATTAAATTCTTATGTGTGGGGAAAAATGGAAGAATTTTATAATAACTTTGAGAAATCTATGTTCGCTCGCACCGCAAATATTTCCGCGAGCGAGGTAAATTTCCTCTACTCTCATGGGAGCGGGCCGTTCTCCTCGGAAGGTTAATATATGCATCTATGGTTCGTGTCGTTCGACATTCGGCATTGCACATAATGGATACCTATATTTTGGATCAGGTCGTACGACATCGGCATAAATCGTGCGTAATGATACTTGGAGCCTAATCTTCTTGATATGATTTTATTGGCTTGAGAGGTTACAATTATTTAAATGTTGGAAATTGACTTGGGATTTACTATTAGTTACAGAAATTTTTATTTATCGCTTGTTATGGAGATTTATTGTTGTTTACATAACTCATGCTTATTTAAAATTTCGTATTTTATTGTTAGCCTATAGTAAGTGTGTCGAAGTAGACCCCTTGTCACTACATCTTCGAGGTTAGACTAGATACTTACTGGGTACATGCTGTTTATGTACTCACGCTACACTTTTGCACTAACCGTGCAGGATCTGACTTAGCGGTGAGCTGACTTCCGAGCCTATTCTGCAGTACCCGAAGTCTTTCTTTTGTATTTACTTTCTGTCTACTTTACTTCAGACAGTAGTTTAGCATTTTTTGTATTCTACTAGTAGCTCATACACTTGTGACACTAGATCTGTGAATTTTGCTAGTAGACACTTAATGATTTTTGAGTATTTATTTCACTATACTTGATCTTACAATTTGTTACGTTTTATTTAATTTAATTTTCTTATCTCTTACTTATGTAATAATTAAAAAAATCAATTATTTCAAAAATGTTAAAAAAATAGATAATTGGTTAGTTCACCGTTGGCTTGCCTAGCGGCGACGTTGGGCGCCATTACTACCTATAGGAAATTGGGTCGTGACACTGTCATACCCTGACCTTGGGGAGCGTGACCAGTGCTCGACCGAGACATCCCAGTCAAGCAAGCCTACTTGATGCCTTCTACCCAACCTTACCCATGAACAATTTAAGAATCAGTAACCAGAAATAGACATGAGAAGAGTAAAGTGTTCCATATTCTTTTTCCATTACTCAAAGGAGCTTCATTTACAATTTTCAAAATGTTACACGTTCATAGTTATGAGGGAAAACATATTTGATAAATACCAACACTTCTATTTCATTATCCAACATGGAACACCACCCACAATATGTCTACGGAGCATCTAAGTACAACAGTAGAGTAGTATGGAAGTGCCGACGACAAGGCCCCGGCTATACCTCAAAATACAAAGTGCAAAACCAAATTTCATAAGGCCCCGAAGTAAACTTGGGCTCACCAAGTCTGCTGAGTAGAGGATAATGACTAAAGAGGATCAAAGCTGCCCGCTGATGAACCACCTGCATCCATTGATGATGGAGCGCCTCCGGCAAAAGGGACGTTAGTATATGCGGAATAATACTAGTATGTAAAGATAAATTTCATCTTTCGAAATAGAATTCCAATATAAGAAGGGGAAAACCATTGAACCAGCAAGTAACAATCAATAATATCCAAATGCCAAGTTAAAATATAACAATTTTCAAAATATGAAAATAATATTATTGTTAGTTGGGAGATCATTAGCACCGATATACCATTGTGTTTTTAGCATGGAGTCCGATCATGCCCGATCGGCTACGCCATTTCTCCACGAACAATGTGGATTAACATGTGATGCGAAAAAAAGTGTTTCATAGAGTAGGAACCACCATGCATGCGACATGGCGTCCGATCTCCACCCGATCGGCTAGGCCACCTTGCCACATATGCTGTGCGGGTCGACTTCCAATCCAAGGCTAACATCAATCTCATACCAATTAAGGGGAATAATAACAATCCACTCCTACACCGGCACGTTTAGTTTCAGGTGCGGGCCATTACAACCCACCCTTCCTTGGTTCGCTAATGATACTCCAAAAAATATTTTTGTTTTGCACACAAAGGAAACAGATATACAAATACATTCACCACATAACCTTTCACACCATATATAGCTTCACTAGTACTTTCGACCATGTCACGACCCAAAACTCACTATAGGCCGTGATGGCACCCAACGTCATCGTCAGGCAAGCCAACTGTGAACTACCAATTTAATTATGAACTTTATTATTTCAAATCGTAACTCTTTATTAGATGAATAAATCAAGACATAAAAATCATGGAAATTTACAATTTTTAACAGAATAGATAATATAAGTGTGTAAATGCTAAGCAAAATCACAAACAACTCCTAGAACATCCCGAAACCCGGTGTCACAAGTACATGAGCATTTACTAAGGAGTACAATAACAATACAACATATGTATGGAATGTAAATAAGACTTGATTGAATAAATGGTACGATGGAGACTCTATAGGATGTAATACGTAGCCTGGAATGCAGCTCACCATAAAGTCTCCCCAACAGTTGCGCCTACGCGCCAAGATAATCGCCAATTGAACATGTCAGATCCTGCACGTTTAGTGCAGAAATGCAGTATGAGTACGTAAATCAATGCATACCCAGTAAGTATCTAGCCTAACCCCCGAGAAGTAGTGACGATGTGTCGATATCGACACTTACTAGAGGTTCAATAAAGCAGTATAATAAATCATAAGCAGATGTGAAGCACACAACAATAATGAGGTAAATCTATAAGTTACATAATCTTCCAAATATTTCTTTTTAAAGTATGAATTTCTCAATCTTGTATTCTACCTTAACAACTCAGAAAATGTCAAATGCCAAATATCAAATGAATAAGGAATACCATATAAAATGACGGGCTTCAGTGGAAAGATAATCTCGTTAATGTTTAGACTAGACTTATCTCGCTCCGAAGTTCAATAACCAGCTCCAATGCCGCACTAACTCTATAATTCAAATCCAAACAATCCGAAACTAGTCAAACAATGTGCAAAACAATCAAAATATACTCCAATGCATATAACTTAACAATGTATAAAAATTCTCAACTCCTTTCGAAAAGTTAACAAAGTCAACCCTCGGACTGACGTCTCGGAACACGGGTTGAATTTTCACAAAATCCAAACACCCATTCCGATACGAGTTCAACCATACCAAAATTATCAAATTTCGACAACGAATCGTCCTCCAAATCTCCAATTTATACTTTCATAAGATTTCACAATTTTTCTCCATTTCTTTCATTAAATTAGAAATAAATGATGAATACAACCATGGATTTATGGTGAATATAATCACTTTCGGATATAGAACACTTACTCAAGTCGCAGTCGTGAAAAATACCTCCAAAATCGCTCAAAATCGAGCTCCAAAAATCCAAAACGAAATGAGGAAAATGACCAAGTTCGGTCCCTTAATAATCTGCCCAGTCGCTCTCTTGCACCTGCGGAAATAATTCTGCTTTTGTGCCATCACAGGTGCGAGTCTCATTCGTGCATCTGCGAAACCAGCCGCGTCTGTGCTGAAGATTTTCGTTTTTGCGATCTATGCCTTGTCCCTTCCCAGTCGCTTCTACGTTGCCAAAGACCGTACTGCGATCATGCAGGTGCGAGAAATGCTTTGCACCTGCGACCTTTGCTAGTCCTTCCAAATTTCGCTTCTGCGAACGCTACTTCGCTTATGCGAATGCGCATCTGCGATCAACTTCATTGTAGATGCGATGACACCAGTGGCTACCAAAAACCAGCTTTTACAAAAAATTTCAAACAATCCGTTAACCACCCGGAATCCACCCGGAGCCCGCTAGACCTCAATCAAATATACCAATACGTCCTAAAATACGATAAGAACTAAGTTGAGGCTTCAAACCACGTCAAACCACATCAAAATTACGAATCGCACCTCAAATCGAATTATGAGTTTTCAAATCTTCCAACTTCTATAATTTGCGCCGAAACGTATCAAATCAATCTAGAATAACAAAAATTTTGTGTACAAGTAACTAATCACGATATCTACCTATTACAAGGCTCGAAACCCCAAACGTACATCGATAACATAAAAATCCACTTCATCCAAACTTAGAAAATTCTAAAACCTTCAAAATGCCAACTTTCTACAATAAGCGTCATAATGCTTCCGAGCGACCCGATACTCAACCCGAACATACGCCTAAGTCGAAAATCACCATACAAACCAATTGGAACCTTCAAATCCTGATTCCGAGGTCGTTTACTCAAAAGTTAAACCTTAATCGATTCTTCCAACTTAAAGCTTCCGAAATTAGAATTTTCTTTCCTTGTCAACTCTGAACTTCCTGAAATTCAATTCCGACCGCACGTACAAGTCATAATAAATGAAGTGAAGCTACTCGAGGCCTCAAACCACCGAACGACGTGCTAGAGCTCAAAATAACCGGTCGGGTCGCTACATTCTCCCCATTTAAACATACGTCGTCGAACGTATTAAGGACTGCTCTAGAGTTGTCCAAAATCCACCGTTTAACACCTTAAGTACTTACCCGTACTACCACCACCCAATTGAGCACATTAGTTAACAAGCTTTAGAACCAAATTCCAACATCCAGAATTTTCCACGAGACCTGATTCTAACATACGAACACCGCATCAATCACTAGACACTGTACCCAGCACGACCATGCTCCTCCGCTGAAATCACACCATGCACCACATAAGTCGCTTTACCATAATAGCATCCTCCGACCACAATAGATGTAATTCCATGAACTCGGTGCCCGCAATACACCTCATAACACATATAATCCATAATCCAACTATCGCAATACTGCCACGACGGAAGAGATATGTAGAAACTAATAACCACCGAATCAGCAAATCATGGAGTCTTTCTTCCTGACAAGAACCATTAACTCATTTTGAACTGAATAGTGATATTTGCTCTTTAATATACCCTACATAACTCCTATCGCACTGATCCGAGTCCCAATAACCTCGTCTCACCCAATACAAGCTGCTCAGGCAATAAACCATCTCACACACTGCCTAGGATTTCATATGATGCCATCAATGCACCAACAAGCTACAACTTGAATATGACACATAAAGAAGAACAAACTCTGGAAAAGAACTACCCAGCCCGAGTAACAGATAAAACGGACGAATAGATGCTATGAACCTACATCAGGGATGAAAAACAAGGCACACAAAATAAGTGTAAGGAACTATGCTCAATATCCCATTGTTGTGGCATGCAACCCGATCCAATATGACACGGTTGCGGCATATAACCCGATCCAAACATAACAATGTTGCGGCGTGAAAATCGATCCAAACAACATGCCCGTGATGGCATGCCACCCGATCCAAACAATATACCCGTGGCATCGTGCCACCCAATTCGAACATAACGATCAAGAAGAAAACACATATCAAGTCATAATGCTTATAGTTACGAAATGCCCGAATATCGACCACAAGCATGCCAAGTGCATAATACAAATCATGGGGAGACGAATAGCGCCATACGCTATGAAACCAAAGAAAACTAAGGTGCGATAAATGACCTGCATCTCGAGAGCCATCCTACTCATATAACACCTCAAGCTACACGGGGCCTCAACACATGTGTGAATAATCAAGTCATCTCACAACCCACATGGAACAATAGAGATTAAACGGAATAACTGACGACGGGAATAACATCCAATACCCGACGACTCCTCCGTAAGCAATGTTATGATGAATGAACACTTCCAACATGACGTAGGGCACACATTCACATTAGACCCACCAACGGACCTCAAACCGATTTTGATCATACCATACTGGACCAATAACCTTCCAAGGATCCATAATGGCCCAATTCATGACACACACGAGCGACCGCCCACTCCGGACCAAACTCCCACAGTTCACAACCAAAGGAATAGAGCACCTTCCAGGCATAAAATCTCACATTAACGATAGTACCAAAAATATCCATAATTGGTTTCAATCCTTAACAATCAAGTGACTAACATGTCACACTTGTACAAATCTCCCCGTGGGGTACACTCCCACGACTTTCTGCCCAGGTAGCAAAGTTTGCATGTCCATACCACCAACCGTACTAATTTTGTAAAGCAAATCAAGAATATGTAAATCAATACCCAAAGCCTCTTACATAGAATGCCATTTTCAGGTGACATTAAAGAAAATGCTAGCTTACTCTGCACATCTGAATCCTCCCCTATCCATCCGAGCTCGTGACATTCTTGTCAACACGAAACCGCAACCTTCATCCTCAACTTTCAAATTCCCATGCTGCTCACTGCACCTATCATGCCGCGATGCGAGAATACAAGAATTCATCATAACCCCTAAACTACTAGTAGAATAAACACTTCATTGGCTAGAAACCTTTCACTTAGCTCATTTTAGAAGAACCAATTCAACACGCAACTGAATTCCTAAACTGCAAAAATACAAACCTCAAGTCGTGATCTAAATCGCCATGATTCTTCCGGAAGCCATTTACACCACAAGGCCATTTGAATCAAATACCTCCCAAATCAATCAAGTTATGGTGGCTATCGAGCCCGTACGTACAACCACAAACCACATGTATAACCTCACACGCCGAAGAACTGATCATTGCCACAATAATGCTGATTCAATCATTACTAACTGAACCAACTTCTTCCAATTCACTCTTGACTTGCCTTAGAAATAATAGTAGCTACATTTAAGAATATTAACAAAACTCAACAACACTCCTCCGGAGTGACCCACTTCACGAGACCTCATGCGCACAATAACATCTCCAACTGGTACATCCATTTTGAAAGACCTTCCATAAATCTAAAACTGTTTCTCCCATTTTTCCAATACTGCCCCGCAGACTTGATGATAACATAGAAAATTCCCCAAGTATTCTTCACACTCTGCTGCAAAATCCCGGTCTCCAGCCACATAACAAACCCATTAGAACCACTATTGAGAGTCGTCCACTCTAACTTAGTCCTGAATATAAGCCAAACTCTAGTGCGCGGTCAGAACATGAACACTCCCAAAGAAGCAACCAGATGTATTATTTTTCCTTGTACATCACATATACCAGAATCATAAACTCTGAGTCTCTCCAAAATCTGCGCATGAATCGATAGGGCAAAATATAACACACATTCATCAAATCCTTTGCTCGAATTTCCCCTGATGTTTTCTTTTCTTAGTCATAAATAATCTACTAATGTACCGATAACTAGAAGCTGCACAAGCAGACAACCATGCAATCCAATCGTAGACGGTGGGCTCCCCTACTTAGATTTAAGCTACCATCACATAAATCTAGAACCCACAAAGATTCCTCCTTATCAATCACCATGATCTCGCATCGTTAATCCGCCAAATTCTCGAAACCTCTTGTTAAACTTTTCATAAAACATCCTGAATTATCAGCCACAATTTCCTATTCGACCTCCCACTGGATAGTAAGTAGAACTCTCCGTAGAAACTTCATCAAAATTATGCAACCGCCAACCTGCTCACATGAGATAGCCCACATGTGGAATTCCCTACCGACATCTCCCAATGACGCTACACGGGGTACAACTACCACAAAATCAGTAACATCCTCATGAGCCCATGCTCGTCCACCAACTGTAAAAGTCTGTTCATTCCCCTTTGACATCAACTGAAAGTCCGACAATACCTTCCAAACTCGAAGTCACGTCGCATCCCATAACGATAATCATGTTTTTACACCCCTCTTCATTCCAAGCAAACTTCTTTCTGTCATATTAATCCCCCCATTAGTGCAATAGCCACGGTCCCAAATGGCATTTATGGACTTGGTCATTGTCCACCATGATTCCCAAATCGCTCTGAACGTTTCTCAAGGCATGTGGCTATCCTACCACATAATCCATATGCTGCTCTGCCACTCCCATTTCGGTTAAACCATCTCCTTTAAGGAACTTCTCGACCTCTGCTTTTCATACTAGACCTGCTATCAATTCAACCACCACGAGATACCTCTCACCATGTCCTTCCTCATCCTTCGCTACCCAAATGCTACCTCAAATCAAAATCCATCTCTGTAGCACCTAAACTAATAAGTTGCTACCAACTCTAAGCCTCATCGAAGATCATTTTTTTGAGCCATCAGCATTAGAAACACCGATTCGATTCTGAAACTGCTACACACCGCCATCTCTAACAACCGCTTCTGAGGCACTATTTCACAACACCCTGCCCCGAAGGCAAAATCAAAGAATACCATAACACCGGTGAACCTTAATACATTCAATCAAGGATGACAACACCACATCACAAATGAAAATTCCACCACGCTAGAAAATATCAAGTCTCGTTACTCCATCAACCAAAACCTGAACATCCATAGTCCGATTGCCCTTCCTCCACTGGAATTAGATGCCGAACCTCTAAACCATGAACTGAAAAATCCTCCTTTCCAGTCATTCACTGCCACGATCCATAAAAATACAACCTACCATTACACAAATGCTGTGCGATAAAAATGCATGAACATCATAGTAACTTGTGCATAGCCTCAAAACCATAGGAAATACAGATACTAAACCGAAATGATAGAACATCCTTCTGCAAGGCGACGATAATAGCTCGTCCGAACACGCAGGGAAAAACATCTTGCACCACGTCTACAGTACCACCACAACTCCTCAACGCCCAATTGATAACATGCGCTTCACATCACATAAGATTGAGTAGGAAGTAAATAAAGCCATAAGCCTCAAAGGAAACAAATCGCATGATGAGGAATCAATAAGGGAAGTGCTCCTAATAACCCTGTAGCCTCTCGAAGATAAGTAAAGACGTCTCTGTACCAATCTACAAGACTCTACTAGACTTGCTCATGACTCGTGAGACCCAAGTAAACCTTATGCTCTGATACCAAGTTGTCATGACCCAAAACATACTCTAGGCCGTGATGGAGCACAACATCATCGTCGAGCAAGCAGACTGTGAACTACCAATTTAATTATGAACTTTATTATTTCTGAAATCGTAACTCTTTATTAGATGAATAAATCAACGTATAAAAATTATGGAAATTTACAGTTTTTAACGGAATAGATAATATAAGTGTGTAAATACTAAGCAAAATCACAAACAACTCCTAGAACATCCCAAAATCCGGTGTCACAAGTACATGGGCATCTACTAAGGAGTACAATAACAGTACAACATCTATCTGGAATGTAAATAAGACTCGATGGAATAAATAGTACGATGGAGAATCTGTGAGCTGTGATACGTAGCCTGGAATGTAGCTCACCATAAAGTCTCCCCAAACGTTGTACCTATGCGCCAAGATAACCGCCAATTGAACATGTCAGATCCTGCACATTTAGTGCAGAAGTGCAGTATGAGTACGTAAATCAACGCGTACCCAATAAGTATCTAGCCTAAACCCCGAGAAGTAGTGACGAAGGTCGACATTGACACTTACAAGAGGTCCAATAAAGCAATATAATAAATCATAAGCAGATGTGAAGCACACAACAATAATGGGATAAATCTATAAGTTACATAATCTTCCAAATATTTCTTTTTAAAGTATGAATTTCTCAATCTTGTATTCTACCTTAACAACTTAGAAAATGTCAAGTGTGAAATATCAAATGAATAAGGAATACCATATAAAATTCCAGGCATCAGTGGAAAGACATTCTCGTGAATGTTCGGACTGCCACGATATATTGCATGATTATGCCGAGGTCGTTCAGCCCGATCCAGAATAATGTGTACACTGCCGAGGGTCAAGCGGCACAAACTATAGATGCATCTATTATCTTGCCGAGGCCTTCGGCCCGCTCCACAAGAAAGGAAGAAAGTCATCGAATTACGAGACATGTGCTTACAATACAATACGTGAGTACGAAGCGAATTTAAACTTTATCGTTTCTCAACTAACTTTTCAACAACTCAAGGTAATAAGCCAGCAGAATGGATTCAAGTATTTCAAATATTACATGGTAAAGTCCTAAGTCTACCCGGACATAAATATGCTTTAGCTACGTACGGACTCTCGTCACCTCGTGTGTACGTTGCACACACAACTAATAGCACATAACAATTACATCATCTAGGGGGTAGTTTCCCCCTCACAAAGTTAGACAGGAGACTTACCTCGCTCCGAAGTTTCATAACCAGCTCCAATGCCGCACTAACGCTTCAATTCAAAGCCAAACAATCCAAAACTTGTCAAACAATATGCAAAACAATCAAAATATACCCCCAATGCGTATAACTTAACAATTAATTAACATTCTCAACTTCGCTCGAAAAGTTAACAAAGTCAACCCTCGGGCTGACGTCTCGGAACCCGATCAAAATTTATGAAATCCAAACACCCATTCCGATACGAGTTCAACCATACCAAAATTATCAAATTTCGACAACGAATCGTCCTCCAAATCTCCAATTTATACTTTCGGAAGATTTCACAATTTTTCTCAATTTCTTTCATTAAATTCGACATAAATGATGAATATAACCATGGATTTATGAGATATAATCACTTTCCGATATAGAACACTTACCCAAGTCGAAGTCATGAAGATCTCCTCCAACATCGCCCAAAACCGAGCTCCAAAAATCCAAAACGAAATGAGGAAAATGACCAAGTTCGGTCCCTTAATAATCTGCCCAGTAGCACTCTCGCACCTGTGGAAATAATTCCGCTTCTGTTCCATCTCAGGTGCGAGTCTCATTTGCGCATCTGCGAAGCCAACCGCTTCTGTGCTGAAGATTTTTGCTTCTGCCATCCATGCATTTTCCCTTCCTAGTCGCTACCGCATATGCGATCACGCAGGTGCGAGAAATGCTTCACAGCTACGACCTCTGCCAGTCCTTCCACATTTTGCTTCTGCGAACGCTGCTTCACTTAAGCGATTGCACATCTGCGATCAACTTCATCACAGATGCGATGAAACTAGTGGCTGCCAAAATCCAACTTTTACAAAAGTTTCCAAACAATCCGTTAACCACCTGGAATCCACCCGGGGCCTTGTGGACCTTAACCAAATATACTAATATGTACTAAAATATGATATGAACTGAGTTGATGCTTCAAACCATGTTGAACCACATTGAAATTATGAATCGCGCCTCGAATCGAATCATGAGTTTTCAAATCTTCCAACTTCTATAATTTGCGCCGAAACGTATCAAATCAATCCGGAATGACTTCAAATTTTGCGTACAAGTCACAAATCATGATACGAACCTATTCTAAGGCTCAAAACACCAAACAGACTTCGATAACATAAAATCCACTTCAATCCAAACTTAGAAAATTCTATAACCTTCAAAATACCAACTTTCAACAATAAGCATTGTAATACTCCCGGACGACCCGATACCCAACCCGAACATACCGTTATGTCCGAAATCACCATACGAACCTATTGGAATTTTCAAATCCCAATTTTGTGGCCGTTTACTCAAAAGTCAAACCTTTGTCGATTCTTCCAACTTAAAACTTTCGAAATTAGAATTTTCTTTCCAAGTCAACTCCAAACTTCCCAAAATTTAATTCCGACCGCACGTACAAGTCATAATACCTGAAGTGAAGCTACTCGAGGTCTCAAACCGTCAAACTACGTGCTAGAGCTTAAAATGACTGGTCCGGTCGTTGCAGACTACTCACAACATCATTATTTCACGGGCTCTGTTGGCCATTCATAGAGTTATTCTTCCATGGCATGACGACTGTATTTCATATTCCACACTTTCATTTCTTGAATTTCAAGGATCATTATCATAAACATCAACATATGGAATATTCCATAAATCATAACCTTAAGTTCATTAGTAATGAAGGCTTTAAACGAGTAATAGCAATAGCAACATAAGTTAAAAATCATAAACGAGTAATACACCATTTTTTTTAAATACTTCTAAAAAAAAAAAGCAATGCACAGTTTCAACTCATGGGTAAATAAGGACTAAAAACACATTGGAAACTCTTACAAAGGAGATCATGGTGATTTACGATTGAAACATAGACTCAAATCATATGCACTAGTTACAACAACCATTGCCACATTTTATATCTCGCTCTTACTTCTTTCACTTCCAAACATAGTCATAGTTTATCAACAATAAGGGCATTTGGAAATAGAAACTTGATATGTATATGAGCTATATATGTTTTAAGCATATTGGGTTTTCTTTCCAAGTTAAGCATAATTAACTTCCATTTGAAACATGAATTGAAGTTATAACATTTTAATACCTAAACCATACTTGAACACATTCCCGAAGGAGATCATGCTGGGATAAGAGAAATTGGAACACGTTTTGAGAATATACATCTTTCAACACAATGCTTACTCAGGAAAATTGACTTGATTAGGAACAACTCGGAACATGGGAGTTAGGAACTTGGGCCAACCATGCTTGAAGCTTACAAGAACATCATGGAATTCGATTCTAAGATAGAAGTTTAACCAACATGCCTTTCTTGAGATTTTCTTAGATTACTACAACGTCCCAATACTCATAGCAACCTCAATCTATAAAAAGATAACCAAATTTAACCATAGTTCGGAAGGAGTTTTTAGATTTAGACCATTTTGACATTTCATCAAACACCTAATATCCAAAATCATTTACAAGGTCCCAAAATAGAAATTACTCTACCCTCGCCATGAATTTTCAAGCAGCCAACCAATATACACTATCTCTACAACACCCATCAACCATCATTAGTCACATGCATTCCCAACCATTTGCTTCAAACCCACCAAAATTACATTTTCTAATCTCACATACACCCAAATTTGAGATTGAGGGCTTATGGATTCCGGTCACCATCCCACAATCCCTACCATGATAACATCCTACTTAAACCCATTATTAAACTTTTCATAAAATCTAAGGATGAAGTCTTACCTTGTAAATAGAAGGTCTTGTGAGTTTTCCTCTTGAATTCCTAAGGTTTGAGCAAGAATTGGAGAGTATAATTTGATAGAGCTTCTCCCTCTCTCTATAAATTAATGCCCTCACTCTAAAACATCAAGTCATATCCTATAAAATGACCCCCTAAGGCCTTATATTAAAATAGGGTCGGATAACAAAAATTCCAAAAATAACCCCTCGATGTCAATTATGTGGTGCAATTCTATGGTAGCAGAATAGAATGGCCATAAAATGGTATGTCAAATCCACGATGCCATTTTGCGGTAGCAGAATGGTTATGCGGCCAACAGAATGATCACAAAATAGTTTTCAAATTATGGGTTGCGTATGGTCAATTCCGCGATGCAATTTTGCGGTAGCATAATGGTTATGTGGCCAGCAGGATGGCCACAAAATGCTTTTCAAATTTGAGTTTCTTCTAATTCATTCTGTGGTGATTTCGTGGTCAGCGGAACATATCTGTTATGGCATAATGAATCACAGAATTGTCGTTTTCTACAAATTCTTCTACCAACTCCACGATGCATTGCACAATCCAAAAATCCGATTTGTGGCACGTTAGCTTACCTTGGCACCATAAAAACGTAAATTCTAGGTGAACTTTTACGGGCCTTACACGGAACCTACGTGATTTGCC
Organism: Nicotiana tomentosiformis; assembly: GCF_000390325.3. Classification (NCBI taxonomy): domain Eukaryota; kingdom Viridiplantae; phylum Streptophyta; class Magnoliopsida; order Solanales; family Solanaceae; genus Nicotiana; species Nicotiana tomentosiformis. The sequence goes on along the minus strand of NC_090816.1, from coordinate 58,385,934 downwards.
TACATATCCCCCTGTGGGATGTCAGGTCGGGCGTAGTTCTGTTATAACGAAACCTAACCCTATTGTCAATAAAACTTGACTCTTTTTTTTTAATATATTTTTGCTATTTTGTAGCTTTTGTAGAGAGTATTTGTAAGTTTAAAGAGTGAAGAAAGACTGCAATTTATTGATCGATCTTCATTTTTTACTTGAATTTGGCTAGTACCAACAATTAGTTTTGTGCATAAAAATTTTCACCATATACTTTCTAGTAAACCGTGATCAACTTATGGGTAATTCCTATAGCTTCTAGTGGTACCGCAGGTATATGTAGGTTCGACAAGATTTGTTCGTATTTCTTTAATCAAAGGATTGAATTCTGCCTAACGCATGTTCCAAGTGCCCTCACCATAAAGAAATTCCTAATTTTTACACATTTATGAAGTATTTATGTCATTGTTTTAGGATATTTTGCGAAGCACACTCACACTCAGAATGACATTCAATGCATTCGATTGAGATACCATATGCTTGACCTTTATGTGAGTATCCACTAATGTGATGACATTTCGAATAGGATCATGTAGGTCTTTATTATTCGCTTGTAATGTAGGCTTAGGTTCAGGTAGGATATTCATTTGGGTTGAGAGTGACTAATTCCTTCATAAGCACTGCACTGCATCTGTGTCTTCAGAGTTCAAACCATGCTTTGGCACTTGATCTTGTTTGGCTCGATGTCCCTTTCTTTGATTTGACTTCTTTTGAACTTGTAGGAGGTTCTTCTTTCGTTTTTGGAGGTATTTCTTTTTCTTTTGTTTTGAGTTTTCTCCTGCTTTGAAAGTGTTTTTCCCTTATTTATTTTTTGTCGGGGTTCCTCCTCGCACAATCAATACCATGATAACATCCTACTTAAACCCTTTATTAAACTTTGCATAAAATCTAGGGATGAAGTCTTACCTTGTAAGTAGAAGGTCTTGTGAGATTCCCTCTTGAATTACGAAGGTTGAGTAAGAATTGGAGAGTATAATTTGATAGAGCTTCTCTCTCTCTCTCTCTCTAAATTGATGCCCTCACTCTAAAACATCAAGTTATATCTTACAAAATGACCCCCTAAGGCCTTATATCAAAATAGGGTTAGGATAAGAAAATTTCCAAAAATAACCCCCCGATGCCATTATATGGTGCAATTCTTTGGTAGTAGAACGTATATGTGGCCGGCAGAATATCCACAAAATGGTATGTCAATTCCGTAATGCCATTTCCCAGTATCATAATGGTTATGAGGCCAGCAGAATGACCACAAAATGGTTTTCAAATTCTGGGTTGGGTCTGGTCAATTTCGTGATGCAATTTTGCGACAGCATAATGGTTATGCGGTCAGCAAAATGGCCACAAAATGCTTTTCAAATTTGAGTTGCTTCTGATGCATTCTGTGGTGATTCCGTTGTCAGAGGAACGGATCCTCTATAGCATAATGGCATATAATTGCCGTTTTTTTACCAATTCTTCTATCAACTCCAGGATACATTACACAATCCAAAAATTTGATTTGTGGCACATTAGCTTACCTTGGCACCATAAAAACTAAAATTATTGGTAAACTTTCCTCCCCCTCTTAGGATCATTCGTCCTTGAATGAGGAGGAGAGTCCACCCAAAACACCCAACATAACTCATCTCTTCTTTCCCACATCAGAAACCCCCAAAATTTGACTAACTCCCAAATTTCCCAAAAATTTCAACAGATTTTCCCTTGTAATTGGGCCTATCCACCTGTTAGAGATTCATCAAAATCACTCCTAACAACACACCCACAACCCTACAAAGCATTATAATATATCAATAACACAAATCTCAACATTACAGGAATTACATTATCAAAAGTAGCACCTGGACATGAACTGTACATATTTAAATTATAACACATAGAAAGTACCATTCGAACAACAACTAGTTGGCTATACAAACAAGTGAGAATATTTTCTCTCCACAATATCCTCGGCCTTCGAGGTGACCTCCTCGACACACAAACTTTACCATAGCACTTTGACGGAGGCAATTTCAACTTCCGGACTTATCTAAAAAGGATGACAATTAGGTATCTCTCATAAGCCAATTTCCCATTAACTTCACCTTCAATAGCCTCCACCAGAATAATAGACAAGGAAATTCTAACTACCCATCTTGGACATAGACACATGAAGCACCGGGTGCATGGATGCCAACGATGGGGAAACATGATACTCATAGTATGGCCTATATCCTCCAAGATTCCATAAGGCCCAATGTGTACTTCACCTACTTTTTCTATATTAATAATTTATATAATGACTTTAGGGAGGAAACCTTGAGAAAAAAACCTATTTAATTTCTTCAAACTCCCAAATCTCTATGTCGAACATCCGAGTTGGACTTTGGCGATCCCCAACAATTATTCTATGATATGCTAGAATGAATATGACCACAGAGTTTCCTACCCAATATGTTTGATCATGGAGTGATACTTCTTCATTGACATGCTTGAACCAACAACCCCAATAAGTTTAATGCAAATAGGGACACTGTGGTTCGAGATTGAGATGGAATTGTTCAAGAATCCATCAGTATCCTAAGCAGGGGCATTTCAGGAAGTTATATCCTAAGAGGTGTGAAGGTTACTACCAATAGCACTGACATGGTTAATCATTGTGATGAGATCATTGATTCGACGAATGAGACCTAGAGTTAACTAGTACACCTTGATAATGTGGGAACCATGTACATGATCTTAAGATGTAAAAGAAGTGAGTCATTTTAGAAATGTGATATATGGGAGGCATGATCGGGAGGATAAACACGTTAGTGTCAGTTATTCTTGGAATACTATGAGTTATGAAAGGGAAAGTAACAATTGTTTTAAGCCATATGTGCCTTGTTTAGTAATAGTAAGCCTTAAGGAAAAATAGCCAAGTATGTGAAACCAGTTGCCTCCTTGAGTGTAGAGAAAATATGTTTAACTTAAAATGAAAAGATTCTTGCACCATGAATGTGATAGGGGTTTCAAAATACATGAAGTTGCCTTACGCTCTTAACAGTATTTGACACAATGAATCTATGCCTCAAGCCCATGAGGTTGAAAAAGAGGTTGAGCACTTGTGAGGTTATTACTCCGGCAACATAACCTTTCCCGATAGTTGATCCTATATGAGAGGACTAGAGATACAATAGACTTGCCCTTCAAATTAATATGTTCATGATATATTCCAGAATCTGAAACATCCACCTAAAGTGAGGAGGTAAAAGCCGCGGTAAAGCTACTTAACTTTCAACCATACACGAGTGAAACAATATATCTAGGACATCCTAATATTGGGATGAAATCATGCATGAGTTAGAGAGGTTCTAATATTTAATATGATGCTCCGGGAGAAAGGCAAATGATAAACCCTTGTCCACCTAGGGAGGTGGAAATGCTAAGGATAGTAAACTCTCCGCACATGACAATGGCATAGTAAATGATTCTATAAGATGAGCGTCACTAATATCAGAACCCAAGGAGGCACTATAGAATAATCATGGAAGTTTTGCGAATGTTCTTAATGAGATCGCCGTGGATTTTATAACCTGAAAAGTACCAAGATGCTAATGAAGGATGGGAAATCATGAGAATCAGACGTGATGCTACGATAACCCCAAAAGTGCATTTAAATGGAGAGCCTCTTAAGAATCCTATGAGAAAAGGAGTGTTAAAGCGATGCATGAAAGGACGCGCTCTTTCTTCATGGCTATTCAAACAAGGGTCGGGAGACTAGCGCAAGGAGTTTACTAACTAAGGAACACAATCAGAACATGTGGTAGAGGTGTAAAGAGAAAATGAAGACTTGTTATGATCTAAACATGTTTCTACCATAATAACCCTCAAACTGCATTACTAGGCCACGTCATGGGCAGCTACAATACTAGGAACAAACTGAGTTACTTACCGCTGAATGATCGAAGTGGACATGAAAGTTATACTAATATGGGCAAAAAAAAGATCTTCCTATGACGGATGTGTGAGGATCTCAAATTTTAGAGAAACTTTATGCGGACAACTGACCATTTCAATTGACATGTACACATATGATATGTGCCTAGATATGCTCTTATGTTGCTAGATAGTGAAAAGGGTTCATGATAATGTTCACAAAGGGAGTAAAGTGATTGTTCAAACCATATGAGTCACATACACAGGAGAGAGAGAGAGTGGCTCAAGAAAGATCCCAACACTAGGCTGACTTACATTAGATTCGATGCCATCTAGGTAAATATTATGATGATGCGTGCACAAATGAGAAAATGTTATCCATTTGAATTAAAAGGTTCTATAAGAAAGTCATCATGTATAGTCCTTTGCTTAGAATTTAGGGAGGCAAGTGAGAAGTATTGACCTAAGTTTATAACTCAATTCAAGGAAATAATTATAGAGCTCAATTCCACAAGAGGTTGTAAATAAGAGAATTGTGATAAAAAGTCTTCACAAATAATGCGTCTCGTTCAAAGAGTAGGTACATGCAATATTTTGTGATTCAATGTCTTGTTAAAACCATATTTATGTAGGCTCTTCAATGCAAATATACATATACAACAAGGAAATGTATGTGGTGTTCAGAATAATGTAGCAAGGAGTGACTTACTTGGTGACTTTAGGTTGACGGGGCAGTGCCTTAACTAATTCCCCTCGACTCCACATCCATAACATACATTGGTACCATTATTATATACCCCCAAATGATATCTCCTACACTTCTCGCAATGGGGGTGAGGTCCGCTAAACTGACTCGCCCAACTGACCAGATTTTTACCCTTTTTACATACATCATAAGCAATCCCCTTATCCTTCCTCCAGGCCCTCATGACGGGATTAACAATCTCTGTACTGACTTGTTTTATGGGCCTTTGGAATTACCAAAGCCTACCACCCCTAACACGTTCCTGAGCATACTCAAAACACAAGCTAAATGTTCCCGGCCGCATATCGGGTAGACCGGGCTAGGTGTACCCAACCTGGGGCATTTGTTCTTCTTATGCTCCCTCTTTCCACAACCATAATATATTTCAAGAGTCATCCAACATAAACCTAAGTGGTTCTTCTTACAAATACAACATTCTGGCTTATTGGTACAAACAACCCTCTTTTGTTTCTTAGGTGCTCACACCACATGATCCGGGTATGCAGTGACATTGATAGGACCAAGGGCACTTCCCCTAGCAACTAGTTCTTCCAATCCCTCCACGGCTCGACCCATTCTTCCAACAAACTCTTGTGCAATCTCCCCTAGATTTAATGGCGGGGTCACTCCCTCTTTGCTGTTTCGAACTCATGAATTACTCATCTGGAAAATGAGACATGACGAGGAAATTACCTTCCAACCTTGGGCTCTATCATAGGATCTTAGTGTATCTGTCATGCCTCGACCCCGCGGAGCGCGGCCGGTACTCAATCGAGATAACCTGGCCGAGCAAGCCTGCTAGATTTCCTTCTACCTAACTCACCCATAAATAAAGAGAAGGTAAACTTCATTAATTAACACCAAGAGGGTTCATGAACAACACTAATTCTATCAACATTTGTTACTTCATTTATAAAGTCTTAAAATACATACACTTTCATAGTTGAAGTGGAATATGTAATACACATATGACATTACTATATTGACCTTCCCAATACCAATACACAACCCACACCATATCTACAGAGCCTCTAACAGATAAAAAAGAGTACAATGATAGTGCCGGCAATAAGGCCCCGACTATACCTCACAATATAATACACATACAATAAAATATGCACGACCCCGAAATGAAGTGGGGCTTACCAAGCCAACCAGGGAGTGTACCGCTATCACTGGTCGATGTCTTCTGCTGTGGAACAACCTACATCCATTAAAGATGCAGCGCCCCAGAAATAGGGACGTTAGTACATGTTGAATAGTACTAGTATGAAAAGCAAACACATATGCAAGGACTTGGAAATACAACATGAATATGATGAATCATGGTAACAATAAAAGTCTTAGTTAGCCGTTAAAGCCATAGCAAATTTATTAAAAGCTTTCAATAACATTTATAAATTCTTAAGTCGGGGATCCTCTACAACTGCCTTTACACAAAGTGGCCCTGCCGCTTCACCCCAATGTATGCGGGTGAAGGTACAATCACAATACCAGAAACTCTACACAAAGTGGCCCTGCTGCCTCACCCTAATGTATGCGGGTGGAGGTGTATTCAAAATACCACAAACTCTACACAAAGCAGCCCTGCCGCCTCACCCCAATGTATGCGGGTGCAGGTATATTCACAATACCATAAACTCTACACAAAGCAGCCCTGCCGCCTCACCCCAATATATACGAGTGGAGATGTATTCACAATACCACAACTCTACACAAAGCGACCCTGCTGCCTCACCCCAGTGTATGCGGGTGGAGGTCTATTCACAATGCCATTCTTTGGATTCCCAAACGATAATAATTGGTAAAAAAGAGTTCCCTTTCAAATCAACCATTTGGCACCTTTGTCCTTAGCAAGAGTAGGTTCATAAGGCTTCATCATATGAGTAATAAGTGTTTAATCATATTGATTTCATACAAGATCTTTTCCCCAAATGGGTATAACATAATTAAGTCAAAATTAGAGAATCATTAACACACGAGGGTTCTGACACGTTATGCCAATCGGGAATCAATTTTACTAGTTTGAATACCCCGCATCAATAGCATTCCATATTCAAACTTCACACGATGAAGTTTTGTAAGAACCCAAGAATTCCAATACCAGAAAAAGAGTTTAGCCTTCATACCTCGCTTTGAGCTTTCCTTAATTCACTACACAGTTCCGCAAATCCTAGAAACTTCGATCTATTTAGAGACATAGCAAAATTGAACACAAATTAGGACGATATTCATAGTTTCAGTTCATTTGAGTATTTTATCAAACACTAGGTGTGAGAATTTGATTACAAGGTTCTTCCATACAATTTCCTTCACTCCACAACTAATTCAATACCAAGAGTTTACTTATACTAGTTAAATTACCTCACCACCATCCTCATATCTACATGCATGCATAAATAACAACTCTCATACCCAAGAATCATACTCCCAATTACCCATTTCTACCTAAACTCGAAATTGAAGACTAGGGTTTGAATTTCAAAGCTTGGACAATATGTTGATGAACAAATCACTTGGGTCTTACTTCTCTCTCTATAGACCACTCCCCTCTTCTCTCTAAAATGACAGGTTTTTGCCTTTAAAACGAGCCCCAAGGGCTTTTAATCAAAATAGGGTCGGGTAAAAAAAATTAGAAAAATGAAGCCTTGACACAGATCTACGGTCGCATATATATGCGATCGCAAAATGCTTTTGTGGTCTGCAAAATGGACCGCATAATGGACCTTCGGAACTGGATATTTCTACCTCACTCTGCGACAAGTCAACGGTCGGCGGACCAATTCTGCGGTCGCATAATTTGCCGCAGAACTCCTCTCCGGATATTTTCATGATGGATCTGCGATGGGTTGTGCGGCCCACGAAATGATTGTGCGGCCACATACTGGACCGCAACCACATACTGGTACGAAAATTTGCCCAGATTTCTGCTTCAGTCTGCGGCAGATCTGCGGTCCGCATATCAGTTCTGCGATCGCAGAATGGACCGTAGAAATGCCTTGAACTTTCAAAAAGTTTCTTCAACTCCCAAACGCACTGTTCAACCCAAAAAGTTCGAACCGCGGTAAGTCTACCTCGGCATCATGAAACCCCGAGTTTTGGGTGAAATTTTTCGGGGCCTTAAATCCTTCCCCACTTAGGATCATTCTTCCTCGAATGAGGGTCAAAATTCACCATTAGCACCTAATGTGACTCAACTGTTATAACACACACCAGTAGTTCCAAATTTTTTACTAACTCCCTAGATTTCCAGAAATTTTGCCAGAGTCTCCCCTGTAATAGGGGCCTATCCACTTGCCAGAGAATCTCAAAACCAGTCCCAACAACATAACCATAACATAACGATGTAAAACAACAAGGAAACAACACCGACCATAATGCCATTAAACATTACATTACCAAGGAGGAGCAACCTCAACATAAGCCATACAGGGGAAACATAGTTTATAGAAAGTTGGCTTTCAACATCATGGACACAATTACATAGCTATTCAAATAAATTAAGATACTTCTTCTTCATTTCTTCTTCGGCTTCCCAGGTGGCCTCTTCGACTTGTTGGCTTTGCAATAACACTTTTCACGGAGGCAATTTCTTTGTTCCTCAACTTTCGAACTTGCCTGTCAAGAATGGCAACTTGAATTTCTTCATATATCAATTCTTCATTAACCTCAATAGTCTCAACCGGAATAATAAGCAATGAATCTCCAACCACCTTCTTCAACATGGATACATGAAACACCAAGTGCACTAAATACATCTCTAGAGGTAGTTCTAACCTTTAAGCCACCTGGCCAATCCTCTGAATGATCCTATACGGTCCGACATACCTCAGACTCAATTTCCCTTTCTTACCGAACCGCATTACACCCTTCATAGGGGAAACCTTCAAGAATACTGAATCATCTTCTTTGAACTCCAAATCCCTACAACGCACATCCGAATTGGACTTTTGATGAATCTGAGCAGTTTTCAACCGTTCTGTATTGATCTTAACCTTCTCCATAGCCTGATGCACGAGGTCCGGCCCTATCAATTCTATTTCCCCAATCTCGAACCATCCAATGAGAGATCTATATCTTCAAACATATAAAGCCTCAAACGGTGCCATCTGGATACTAGCATGATAACTATTGTCGTAGGAAAATTCTATGAGCGGCAAATGATCATCCCAGCTACCCCTAATGTCAAGAACCCAAGATCGTAACATATCCTCAAGAGTCTGAATAGTCCGCTCTGAGTACCTAAACCTTGCTGAAATTTCTTCCAAAAATTTGACGTGAAATGTTCCCCCCGATCTAAGATAATAGAAACTGGAGTACCATGCAACCTGAGTATTTCCTAGATGTACAACTGAGCATACTATTCCATTATGTTGGTAGCCTTAACAGGTAAGAAGTGAGCTGATTTTGTGAGTTTATCCACAATCACCCAAATCGAGTCGAACTTGCGATGAGTGCGAGGTAGTCCTACCACAAAGCCCATATTGATCATCTACCATTTACACATTGGAATTTCTATGTTCTGTGCCAACCCACAGGGCCTTTGTTGTTCGGCCTTCACTTGCTGTTAATTTGGACATCTTGCCTCAAAGTCCACTACATTCCTCTTCATATCATTCCACCAGTAGACTTCCTTAAGATCATGGTACATCTTTGTAGAGCCCGAGTGCACGGAATACCTAGAAGTGTGAGCCTCGGTCATGATTCTTTCCCGGAGACCATCCATGTTTGGAACACATAGTCACCCTTGGTACCTTAGTGTACCATCCTTCATGCCAAGAGAAAAGGCCATGGTCTTATGTTTATGAATTTCCTCCTTCAATTGTACCAACAATGGGTCGTTGTATTACTTTTCCTTGACTTTCACAACAAGCGATGATTCAACACTATTTTGTCCAATCACTCCTCCTTTACTAGAATCCGCTAGACGAACTCCCAAACTAGCCAACCGATGAACCTCCTTGGCCAACGGCCTTTGATATGCCTCCAAATGAGACAAACTACCCATAGATTCCCAGCTAAGAGAATCCGCTACAACATTAGCCTTCCCCAGATGATACAGAATATTGATGTCGTAATCCTTGAGTAACTCAAGCCATCTTCTCTACCTCAGATTCAATTCCTTCTGTTTGAAAATGTATTGAAGGCTCTTATGGTCCGTGAATATATCCACATGGACCCCATATAGATAATGATGCCAAATTTTCAATGCAAATATCACCGCCGCAAGCTCTAAGTCATGTGTTGGATAGTGTTTTTCATGATTCTTAAAGCATCACAAAATACCACAAACCCATATGTACCCTCTGGTAGGGTCAACATCGGTGCCATTGTCAATACTGATTTTAACTTCTGGAAGCTTCTTTCACAAGCATCTAACCATTGGAACTTAACTGACTTCTGTGTCAATTTAGTCAACGGAGAGGGAATAGTGGAGAACCCCTCCACAAAGTTCCTGTAATATCCAACTAAGCCCAAGAAACTACTAATCTCAATTGGGGTAGTAGGTCTAGGCCAATTCTTCACAATTGCAATCTTCTGAGGATCAACCTCAATTCCTTCTCTGGAGACGACATGACCCAAGAACGTGAGAGATTCAAGACAAAATTCACATTTCAAAAACATCGCATACATTTGGTGCTCATACAGGGTCTGCAAAACTACCCTAAGATGATCGGCATGGTCCTCTCGACTACGTGAATATACAAGGATATTGTCAATAAACACTATCACAAAAGAGTCGAGGAACGACTTGAAAACTCGGTTCATATGATCCATGGAAACTGTCGGGGCATTTGTTAGCCCAATAGCAATTACCAAAAATTCAAAGTACCTATACCGGGTTCTGAAAGCTATTTTGGGAATATCTTCCTCCCTTGTCTTTAATTGGTGATACCCGGATCTTAAATCAATCTTGGAGAAGTACTTAGCACCCTGCAATTAGTCAAACAAGTCATCTATCCTTGGCAGTGGGTACTTATTCTTGATCGTGACCTTGTTAAGCGCCGATAGTCAATACACATTATCAGTGACCCATCTTTCTTCCTTACAAAAAGGACCAGTGCGCCCCAAGGAGACACACTCGGCCAGATGAAACCCTTTTCTAACAAGTCCTACAGCTGCTCCTTTAGTTCCTTCAATTCTGTCGGTTTCATTCTGTAGGGTGGAATAGACATAGGCTGCATGCCTGGCATCACATCAATCCCATAATCAATCTCCCTGTCTGTTAGGATCCCATGGAGCTCATTCGGAAAGAGCTCCAGAAATGAATTCACAACAGGCACAGACTCAAGTGTAGGTGTCTCAACATCAGTGTCCGTAACCCGGACTAAATGGTAGATACACCCATTGTTAATCATCTTCGTGGCCTTAAGGTAAGAAATAAACCTACCCTTCGTCACCACATTATCCCCCTTCCATTCAATCACTGACTCATTTAGAAATTCAAACCTAGTGGTCCTGGTTCGACAATCAAGCTTAGCAAAACATGAATAAAGCCATTTCATCCATATTATTACATCAAAATCAACCATCCCCAATTCTATAAGATCAGCCAGGGTGTCCCGACCATACACCATGATAACACAATCCATATAAACCCGTACAACCATAATAGACTCACCAACCGGAGTAGATATAGAGAATGACTCATGAAGCTGTTCCGGTTCTATCCTAAATTTTGTAGCAACATAAGGAGTGACATATGACAAAATGTAACATGGATTAATAAGATCATATACATCATGGGATTGGATAGTCAATATACCTGTGACAACAACTGGAGAGGACTCTGAATCTCGACACCTCCGCAAAGCATAAAATCTCACTAGTTACTCATGGGTAAATAAGGTCTAAAAACACATTGGAAACTCTTACAAAGGAGATCATGGTGATTTACGATTGAATCATAGATTCAAATCATATGCACTAGTTACAACAACCATGGCTACATTTTATATCTCACTCTTACTTCTTTCACCTCCAAACATAGTCATAGTTTATCAATAATAAAGTCATTTGGAAAAAGAAACTTGATATGTATATGGGCTATATGTGTTTTAATCACATTGGATTTTCTTTTCAAGTTAAGCATAATAAACTTCCATTTGAAACATGAATTCAAGTTATAATATTTTAATACCTAAACCATACTTAAACACATTCCCGAAGGAGATCATGCTGAGATAAGAGCAATTGGAACACGTTTTGAGTATATACACTTTTCAACACAATTCTTACTCAGGAAAATCGACTTTATTAGGAACAACTCGGAACAAGAGAATTAGGAACCTGGGCCAACCATACTTGAAGCTTACAAGAATATCATGGAATTCGATTCTAAGAGAGAAGTTTAACCAACATGCCTTTCTTGAGATTTTATTAAATTACTACAACGTCCCTATACTCCTAACAACCTCAATCTATAGAAACAAAACCCAATTTAACCATAGTTCAAAATGTGTTCTTAGATTTAGACCATTTTAACATTTCATCAAACACCTAATATCCGAAATCGATTACAAAGTCCCATAATATAAATTACTCTACCCTCACCATGAATTTTCAAGCAGCCAACCAATATACAATCTCTACAACACCCATCAACCATCATTAGTCACATGCATGCCCAACCATTTGCTTCAAACCCACCAAAATTACATTTACTAGTCTTCACATACTCCCAAATTCGAGATTGAGGGCTTATGGATTCCGGTCACCATCCCATAATCCCTACCATGATAACATCCTACTTAAACCCATTATTAAACTTTTCATAAAATCTAAGGATGAAGTCTTACCTTGTAAGTAGAAGGTCTTGTGAGTTTTCATCTTGAATTCCTAAGGTTTGAGCAAGAATTGGAGAGTGTAATTTAATAGATCTTCTCCCTCTCTCTATAAATTGATGCCCTCACTCTAAAACATCAAGTTATATCTTATAAAATGACCCCCTAAGGTCGTATATCAAAATAGGGTCGGATAAGAAAATTTCCAAAAATAACCCCTCGATGTCAAATATGTAGTGCAATTCTGTGGTAGCAGAATAGATATGTGGCCTGCAGAATGGCCACAAAATGGTATGTCAATTCCAAGATGCCATTTTGCGATAGCAGAATGGTTATGCGGCCAACAGAATGACCATAATATAGTTTTCAAATTATGGGTTGCGTGTGGTCAATTCCGCGATGCAATTTTGCGGTAGCATAATGGTTATGGGCCAGCAGGATGACCACCAAATGCTTTTCAAATTTAAGTTGCTTCTAATTCATTCCATGGTGATTTTTTTGTTAGCGGAACATATCTGTTATAGCATAATGAATCATAGAATTGTCATTTTCTACAAATTCTTCTACGAACACCACGATGCATTGAACAATCCAAAAATCCGATTTGTGGCATATTAGCTTACCTTGGCACCATAAAAAATTAAATTCTAGGTGAACTTTTACGGGACCTTACATGGACCCTATGTGGGTTGCCTACGTATCCCCCTATGAGAAGTCAGGTCGGGCGTAGTTCTGTTATAATGAAACCTAACCCTATTGTCTACCAAACTTGACTCTTTTTGTTTTATGTATTTTTGCTGTTTTGTAGCTTTTGTAGAGAGTATTTGAAAGTGTAAAGAGTGAAGAAAGACTGCAATTTATTGATCGATCTTTATTTTTACTTGAATTTGGCTAGTACCAACAATTAGTTTTGGGCATAAGAATTTCTACCATATACTTTCCCGCAAACCGTGATCAGCTTATGGGTAATTCCTATAGCTTCGAGTGGTACCGCAGGTATATGTAGGTTCGACAAGATTTGTTCATCTTGCTTCAATCAAAGGATTGAATTTTGTCTAACTCATATTTCAAGTGCCCTCACCACAAAGAAATTTCTAATTTTCACACATTTATGAAGTATTTATGTTAATCTTTTAGGATATTTTGCGAAGCACACTCACACTCAGAATGACATTCAATGCATTCGATTTAGATACCATATTCTTGACCTTTATGTGAGTATCCACTAATGTGATAACACTTTGAATAGGATCATGTAGGACATTATCATTGGCTTGTAATATAGGCTTAGGGCCGGGTACGATATTCATTTGGGTTGAGAGTAACTAATTCCTCCATAAGCACTGCACTGCATCCGTGTCTTCAGAGTTCAAACCATGCTTTGGCACTTGATCTTGTTTGGCTCGATGTCCCTTTCTTTGATTTGACTTCTTTTGAATTTATAGCAGGTTCTTCTTTCGTTTTTAGAGGTATTTTTTTTTTTTTTTGAGGTTTCTCCTGCTTTGAAAGAGTTTTTTCCTTCTTTTTTTTTCTTCGGGGTTCCTCCTCTTTGAATTGTGGTGTTTTTCCCTTTTTCTCATCTTTTTTTTTTATTTTCCTTTGAATTTGTGGAAGTTTTCTCCTTCTTGTTGGATCCTCCTTTTGAATGGTGGAGTTTCCGCCTTCTTTTCCTAAAGTCATGTCTGTGATTGCCTTGGACTTTGCATCTTTTGCTATTTCATGCTTATCTCCATCACTTTGGTCTTCGTCTGAAGTTACACGTTTTCAGTGCGCGCAAGGAGGTTGGGCCAAGAGAGAGTTAGTGCTCTTAAGCACAAATAAGGGTATAGGATAAGATGTGATTGTCCAAGAAAAAGGCTTAAGGCTCAAAGGGGGAATGCTAGGGATTGATATCATTTGGTAGGCTTAAAAGGCTCAATCGGGTGAAAGAATGCCTACTATCCTTTCCCAAACCAAGTGTTACTTAGATTTCACCTCAACAGACATTCTGGCCAAGTTCTATGATTTATAATGCAATGCAATTAATTTTAATCTAAAACTCACCACACAATGCACATGAAACGATGAGGTTGGCTTTGTTCTTACCCTAACTGTAAGCATGAGAATTATTCAAGCGCCACTAAGGTATAATTGAGAGGTACCACAAGAGTCTATGGTTTACCTCAAGTTGATCCTCTCCATCACACCAATTAACATGTTCTTTTTCATGTGCACTCTTTACTATACTGGTACCAACCAAGTCAATATTTGGTGATTTTTCCTCTTTTTTTTGTTGATTTTGATAGATGGGACTAGAGTCAAAGAAGTTTCCCCCTTTTTTTTTTTTTTTTTGATAAATGGGATCCAACTCGAGGAAGGGTTTCTCTTTTTTTGGAATTTGGGATTTTGACTTAACAACAATTTTTTGTTTCTCTTATTTGTTTTAATTTTTTTTTTTGACTTAATCAATATTTTGTGATTTTTAGAAAAATTGAGATCGAACTCAAAGGTTGCCTATGTATCTCGTTGGAATGAGAATCAGGTCAAGCATAGTTCAGGAAGGTGGAAAAAAATGTTTTTAGATTTTCATTTCATTTTAATCTTTTCGACTTTTGAATTAATCATTTTTTGTAATTTTTGATAGAGAGAACTGAATGTAAAACGGACATTGTTTTTACAGTTTCGAAGTGCTATCGGAGCATTGAATGTTTGATGGGCTTTTGTTAGTGTTCCGCTGCAAAATCAGAGCACTGAATGTTAGACGGATTTTGTTACCGTTCCGATGAGATATCAGAGAATGGAATGTTAGACGGGCTTTGTAATTACCAATCCGTATATGAGCATTGTTACTACGGGGTAGGGTACCATTCCCTTTTGGAGTGATGACAAAAAAGTAAATGACGGGCTTTATACCATTCTGTGTAGGAGCATTGTTAGTACGTGATTGGGTACCTTTCTATTTAGGAGCGTTGTTCGGAAAGTAAAATGACGGGTTATGTACCGTTCCGTATAGGAGTATTGTTAGTATGGGGTTGGGTACCGTTCTGTTTAGGAACGGTGACAAAAAAATAAAATGACAGGATGTGTACCATTCAGTATATGAGCATTATTAGTACGAGGCTGGGTACCGTACCGTTTAGGAGCACTGACAAGAAAAGTAAAATGACGGGTTGTGTACCTTTCCATATAAGAGCATTGTTAGTACGGGGCTGGGTACCATTCCGTTTAGAAGCGCTGGCATGAATGTAAAATGATAGGTTGTGTACCATTCCATATAGGAGCATTGTTAGTACATGGATGGGTACTGTTCCTTTTAAGAGTGCTGACATGAAAGTAAAATGATGGGATGTGTACTATTACGCATAGGAGAATTATTAGTACGGCGCTGGATAGCATTCTATTTAGGAGTGTTGATATGAAAGTAAAATCCCCACGCGATGGGAGGGACAAGAAAGTAAATCTTCGGTCGATGGGAGTATTTGTTTCTTGATTTATTTTGAAAAATGAGATCGAACCCGGTGAGGGTCCTTGATTGATGATTTTTTTTGTTGATTTTTTGAAAATGAGATCTGACCTGGGAAGGGTCCTAGATTGATGATTTTTTTTATTTTTGAAAAAATGAGATCGGACCCGGGAAGGGTCCTAGATTGATGATCTTTCTTTGATTTTTGAATATTGTGACCAAACCCGCAAGTTGCCTACATACCTCATCGAAACGAGATTCAGGTCAGGCGTAGTTTGGGAAGATTAGAGACAAAGGGATATTGTTTTGGATTTATTTTGATTTTTCTCAAGGAAAGAGGATGATATGTTTTTTATTTTGATGTTGATGTCTCACGGGAAGACTTTTAGAGAAGCAACAGAAGAAGATATACAAATGTTTTATATATATATATATATATATATATATATATATTATTTTTGGGAATGATCCCTTTATAAGGATCTATGGTCAATTGTGACCCAAATGGCCAGTCTTGACCGATTCATCCATCTAAGGACGAGAACAACCAGACCCATTATAGGTTGCCTACGTATCTTGACACGAGACTAACAATCAGGCACGCGTAGTCCGTGAAGATTAAGGATATATGAAGATGTTTCAAATTTCTTTTATGAATTTCCTCAAGGAGGGATTATAGATGAATAGTTTTTGGATTTTGATTTTCCTCTGATGTCTACAGAAAGACTTCGAAGCATCAGGGGAAGATATATACATTTTTACATTTGTCTCAGAGATTACCCTTTCGCAAGGATCTTCGGTCAAATGTGACCTAAGAGGCCAGACTTGACCGACTCATCTAACTAAGGACGAGAAAGACCGGACCCATGATGGGTTGCCTACGTATCTTGACACAAGGTCTTGAATTAGGTACGCATAGTTCGTGAAGATTAGGCATAGAGGAAGATATTTCGGATTTTCCTGAATTCCCTCACGGATGAATTATGCATAAATATGTTTTTGAATTTTGATTTTCCTTTGATGTCTACATAAAGACTTCGACACAAAAGGGGAAGATATATATATTTGTTTTTCACTTTTTCAGAGATGACCCTTTCTCAAGGATCTTCGGTCAACTGTGACCCAAGTGGCCAGACTTGACAGACTCATCCAATTAAGGACGAGAAAGACCAGACCCATGATGGGTTGCCTATGTATCTTGACACACTGTCAAGAATCAAGTATGCGTATTTCATGAAGGTTGGAGAGTATGAGACATATGGTTTTCAACACTCCTCTTACTCTCCTATTTCAAGGCATTGCAACAAACTATATTAATTGTATCAAAGATATGTATGAAGTGCAAGAGTATAGACAAACTTGGAGCGATGCCTCGTTATACCCAAGATTGGATGTGGTATCTCTAGAAATGAAGAGCGTCTCCCTCCAAAAGATGTGCCCCACATGCTCATTCGAACAGTTGCCTCGATGCCCCTAACTGTTTGCGAGACAGTTGTTGTGGTTGTCTCCTAATTGACTGCAGGGATATTTTGTTGTGACCTTCCAGCTATCCATCGGAACCTTTTGGTGATCGCCCCCGGCTCTTAGACGGAGCGATTATCTAATGCAGATATGAAAATATAGTGAAAGTAGTGCCATCACAAAATGATAGAATCAAGAATGGTAACTAACACTCCCCTAATTGTTCGATTGATGTTCCACAATGTTTGATGTGGGATGTTATTTCCCGTGCAGTCTAAGGATGATGCTTCTTTCGGTCGTCCATGGGAACCATTTGATGATTATCCCCAGTTGACAACCGGGAACGATGTTATGATCTAAATATAGAGAAGTGGTGAGAGCAGCAGAGTCATGAAAAATTATGAAGTTCATTGTAAAATTACTACTCCATTGATTATATGACTGATGTTCCACCAAGTCCGAGACCAAATGTTATCTCCCGTGAAGTGATCGAGGTGATGTACCTCCAAAACGCAGAAGAGAAATGTTAGTGTAATGACCCAGCCGATCGTTTTGTGAGTTTTAGCCCTGTTCCCCCATTTTATTGCTCATTTTATGCTTAATAGTTGTTATGTAACTTGCTGGGGTAGTTGGTTCATCTCCGAAAATGTTTTGCAATGAGTTGAGACAATTAGTCTCAAGGTTTGAAAGATTAATTTGAAAAGGGTAACCGTATGTGAATTATGTGTAAATGGATCTGTAATGAAGTTTTGATGGTTTCGATAGTTTCGTTGGGTGATTTTGGACTTAGAAGTATGTCCGGATAGTGATTTGGAGGTGCGTAGTTGAATTAGGCTTGAAATGGCGAAAATATTAGAGGCTTTGGAAGTTTTGATGTTTGACCGAGAGTTGACAATGGAAGTTTTGATGTTGTTTAATGTGATTTGAAGGCTCGACTAAGTTTGTATCGTGTTGTAGGACTGGTTGGTGTGTTTGGTTGAGGTCCCGAGGGCCTCGGCTAGAGTTCAGATGGTTAACAGATCAAATTTGGATTTTGAAGCGGAGAAATGCCCGCATCTGCGGGACCGCAGATGCGGTTAAGTGGGTTGCAGGTGCGAAAGCATTGGCAGTGTTATGTTCGAAGGGTTTCGTGATTTTTCTCATTTTTGTACTTTGCAAACTCGGATTGACGCAATTTTTGAGAGGGATTTTGAGGGGTTTCTTGAGGTAAGTCACTTGTGATAAGTTTTATTAAATAATTTTGGTTCCCCATTAAATTTCCCACCTAGCTTGTGTGTTTTTGAGGTGTAATTTTGGGAGTTGAGGCTAGGGATTTGGAGAGTTTAATTTGGGGATTTGAGTGACGATTTGGTGTTGGATTTTGGTAAACTTGATATGGTTGGACTCGTGGTTGAATGGGATTCCGAATTTTGGGATTGTTATTGGATTCTGAGATGTGGGCCCGGGGGTCGACTTTGCGTTGACTTTTTGACTTTTGATTAAGAATTTAGTATTTTCTTATGGAATTGATTCCAATAGCTTGAGTTGATCGTATTGAATTGTTTGTGGCTAGAGTCAAGGTAAGGGCTTGTTGGAGTAGAGTTTTGCACAGTTTTAGGTAAGTAACACTTCTAATTTTGGTTCTGAGGGTATGAAACCCCGAATTATGTGTCATGTGATTGGTATTGAGGTGACGGGCGTGTGGGCATGCTCCGTAAGAATTGTGACTTGGTCGATTCCATGAAACTGTATAGTTGAATAATCTTGTTGTTGCCTGTATTTTCACCATGTGTTAGAACAATTAAGTTGTTAGTCATGTTAGAAATCTTCCTTAGGCTACATGTTGGTACTGTTGGGACCTACAGAGGTTGTGTTACATGTTGAATTATTTGCTTAATTTGCCATTTTGTACTCAGTCACAACCATTATTTGCATATTATATCTCAGTCTCTATTATCCTTTACTGATACATCATATCATCATTATTTGGGCTGATTATCATGATTCTTGTGAGCCCGAGAGACTGGAGAGATTAATGATTGAGTGAGGATGAGGGTCTATTGTGAGTAATATTCATGGGATCGGGCTGCACGCCGCAACAAGCTTTATTGACTCATGCCGGGATTTAGATTAACTAGCTGCACGCCGCAACGCCCCTACGGAGTCTGCACATCCACAGTTGGCACAGTTGGTAGCAATTTATTTACATTCATACTGGATTTACCCTTGTCCTATTTGCATTTGGGCTGGATTTACCCTTGTCCTATTTGCATGTCTAAATACTTGTACCGTTACTTGTAGATTATGAATTTTTGAGATATCACTGTCATATTTTTCTGTAACTTTCAGTCATGTTAATATTGTATGTGGACTGTAATACTTGAACCCGTCACTACTTTCAGTCCAAAGTTTAGATTTGTTACTTATTGAGTTGGTTGTTCTCACGTTACACCCTGCACCTCGTGTGCAGATCCAGGTGTGTCCGGTCATGGCGTTTGTTGATTCACAGAGTTCAGACATTCGGAGATCATCGAGGTAGATGTTTTGGCATCCGTAAGCTTTGGCTCTCCTTCCCTATCTTTCAGTTTATTTATTTAGTTCTACTTTCGAGACAATGTACCAGACTATGTCATTATGTAGATGTTCATGTACTCAGTGACACCCTGGTTTTTGGGAAAACGTATGTATTGAGTTATGATATTCTATTACTTTTTATGATATTCTTAATTATTTAAACTGTTTTAGTAAATTTCAAGTTGAAAGTGTTGGAAATGTCTGAGTAGTCGTCTTGCCTAGTACCATGATAGGCGCCATCACGACAGGTTAGGTTTTGGGCCGTGACACTTAAAGACCCTCTCAGGTGATGTTATAGCATCAAGAGGATGTAGATCTTCCCGTGCAGCCAGTGTTGTGTCTGGTTGTGATCAGGAATGCGATATCAACATTTTATGATTGTTCCGAAAATCATGTTGTCATTCATGCGTCCAAAGAAAAATTCTTAGTGCGAGGGAGGGAAATTGAATCATGTTTACTTGAGGCTTCTCTTGTCCTTCCTTGTCTGTCCGAGTCATGTGAGCCTGACACTTCTTGAAGGCTGACTAAGAACCTTCCTCTGCAAAAAACTGGTTTGACTTGTATTGAATCTTGAATTTGGGAAGTGGGAGTGAATACCATGACCCTATAGCCAGGTGTTTGAATAAAGGACTCGCATCCCATATGTTAGGATTTATGTCGGGTGAAAGTCAGAGTAAGGTTGACATTGTATTTTGAGATTTGGATTTTTTGGATGAAATTTGGCTGACGCTCTTGGAGATTTCTGGGTTGAGAGCATCATTACATTGTTCCAAAGGAACTGCCCTAGTTTTCAGAACTGAGGAAATTAATTTGAAACAGTAGGGAGATCGAACCCTTTTTTTAGGGTTGCCTATGTATCTTGCCAGGGCAAGAATCAGGTCAAAACGTAGTTCGGTCCAACTACTAGAATTATGAGATTTGTATTGTTGTCATGAATCATTGACTGATCTTTGAGAATAAGTGATTGTGAAAGAGAATTCCTAGGTGGGTGGGCGGATATTAGTAGATCTTGAATAAGAGATATATGGTATCATAGTGCATGGATCATTTTCAAATGACGGGAGTCAATGAAATTGTGAGGCATGATTGAGAAGAATACGTCAAATTAGTGGAAGATATACCAAGCTTAATTGACGTATCGTGAAAAATGAAGGTAGAGTCCAAGTGCTGGTGTGATTATAAAGACCAGAATGGGTAGGTGTATTTGAAAGGTCAAGGTTCAACATAAGTCAACAAGAGTTTAGTCACACAAAGAGAACCTAATAGTTGATATCAAATAGAATGTACATGCAAAAGATAGAGAATACATAACAATGTCTGGCAAAGAATATGTGACAAATATATAAAGAATACATAGCAAGTAAAGGACATGCAAGGATTAATTCAGCTGAAGCAAACTACAAGATTGTGTGTACAGTGACCTAGAAATTATAAGAGTATATTCACCTAGTTAAGGACAACTGCAAAGTGGTATGTAGTTAACTTCGTCTGCCAATCTTTGAATCTAGAGAGTTTTGAAAGAAGGTTTGGAGGGGTGAAAATACAACCCTCGCATGACTTGTGTGTGATTGTGTACGACCAAGTGTCGATAAAAAAATGACGACAATTCGATAAGGCAGCACCAAAAGCATGTGTGATAGAGTATACATCACAGTCATATGTAACAGAATATACAATATAGAAGTGTGGGAAGCATATACAACATGAGCATGACAGAGAATACACTGCTTGAAGGGGATGACAAAAGTTTACCACTTAAAGCATATGACAACGAATATACATTCCATCTATGTGTAAAAGAACATACAACATAGACATATGGACAAGCATATACAACATAGGCATGACAAAGAATATGCAGCTTGAACCACGCAACAAAGGATACACGATATGAAGCATGCAATAGAGAATATGCGGCTTGAAGCACACGACAAAAAATATACAACTCGAGGAAATTGACAAAGAATATACCTCCTGAAGCGCATGACAATGAATACCCCATAGGATGTCGTGATGGCACCTAGTCTTAGGGACTAGGTAAACCTAACACTTACTGGATTAATGGCAAACTCAACAAAAGACTATTAAACATGAACATAAATTTTTCTATACAAAGCTTACTTTCCCAAAACCGATAGTATAAGTCATACGCGCTACTGAATTTACTAGAATAGTCTTCTAAGTACAACTGTTCCGAAAAAGAAATAGACAGTACAAGTACAATATCAGAAGGTCACTCCGAGGCCTGCGAACGCGACATCAAGTTTGCCTTGAGTCTACACAGCAAACCCGAATGGCTAGCTAGTGAACAACCAACTTCGAAGTTCATGGATCTGCACAAAATATGCAAAAGCGTAGCATGAGAACACCACGGCGTTACCCAATAAGTATCAAGACTAACCTTGGTGGGGTGCTGACTGGGACACCTACTGGACTAAACAACCTCAACAAGTATAAATGTGAACTAGCAGAGGACAATATCAATATAGAGCTAAGCATGATAACAATAACGAAACATTGCTCGTAATAGGAAACTAAGAGCAACAATTACCAGTAGGGAACAAACATGTAATAACATTGTAGAGTAAGATCTTAAGTCCGGTGAAACCAAATAAAGGAAATCAAGTGACAATAAGAACAACCGCTTTCACATCGGATTTATTCAAGAATTTTCACGAGGTACCAAACCTCATAATCACAAATCACGGGTCCCAATTCACGAACCCTAATCACTTGGCATCTTGTTCCACATTACAATTCATAACTGCACGGACGACTCACGTGCCTAGAGAGTGACAATATCTAATATCCTCACGGACTACTCACGTGCGAATAGGACAACTCACCCACATAAGGCAAGTAGATAAGAGTACATGTAAATGATCAATAACATCAGGATTCATCTTCTTAAACCGATATGGGAGATTAATTATGTGTATGCTTGTACAAGTGTTCTATCACACTTCAGGTCAACAAGTAAGAGTAAAGACAATGAATGGCACATAAGAAACTATCACCACAAAATGAACAAGGTATAACTCACACAAGGTAGTCACATTACTACACAACATCAATAATAACAATGCCCACATGCTATCACAAGTCATCACAAATCATTTCCCGAAATAGCCCACCTTGTCTCGCCACGTGCGCAATAATAAAGTAAATGCTTGCATTGTCTCGCCGCACGCACACAATAATATTCCCACATTGTCTCGCCACATGCGCAAACCCAGATATATAGCCCGCCTTATCACGTCGTATGTACAAATATCAATAATAACAATAACACGGACAACTAAAGTGCGAACACCCCAACAATACCACATGTGCCAAAACATAACAACATAATAAAATAACTTTCACAATATGTGCACATATACCACAATATTTCCTCAAAACAGTATCAATACCACAACCACGCATAGCCCTAGGCTCAACAACCATGAGTACAACAACGACAGCAATAATAACATGAGAATACGGCAAGTAATTCAACACAAGAACTTCAAAACACAAATAAGCGGAAGAACGAGCTCATAAAGAAAGATACAACAGGGAAAAATGGTCTCAACAAGAATAGCTCAACAAGGGAGAGATAATGTGTAACCATGATTCCACAAAAATACAATTCGACGATAAGAGAGATAGAATGAATCAATGACCCCAAATAAGAATACGTCAACAATGAAAGGGATAACAAACTTCAATTAAGGCTAAGCAGTTATAAAAGGGATAATAGTAATTTCAATTAAGTTTAAGCAATTACGGAAGAGATACTAATAACTTCAATTAAGGTTAAGCAATTATGGAAGAGATACTAATAACTTCAATTAAGGTTAAGAAATTATGGAAGAGATAATAATAACATCAATTAGGGTTAAGCAATTATGAAAAATATAATAATAACTTCAATTAAGGTTAAGCTATTACGGAAAAGATAGCATGCCAATAAAAGGGGCAACAACTTCAGTTAAGGCACATAACAGTTTAGTTGGCAATAAGGGTAGAACATGAATCAATTAATTCCAAATAAGACACATAAGGGTAAATTTATTAAATGGGGGATTTAATACGACAATATAACTTCATATCTAATGAACATAAAAACCTAAGAGCCCTAAATGGTCAAATTTCAAAATTAAGCCCGAGTACGTACTTGTCACCTCGCGTACACAACCTTCAGATGACACAATTAGGACAAAAGCCTCAAACCCTAAGGTGTTGTTTCCCGCACACAAAATTAGGCAAGATACTTACCTCAAAGAAGTGAGACCGTTACTCTAAAATGACCTTCTCGAGTGAAACAACCCCCGAACGGCTCAAATTTAGCCAAAATAACTTCAAATCATAAATAAAACTCATAGGAAATAATTCAGAATAATATAGCTTCAATCTTTAAAGAAAACTAATTAGTCAACCCAAAAGTCAACCCCTAGCTCGCACCTTGGAACCTGACAAAATTCATAAAATCCGAACACCCACTCAAATCCGACTTCAAATCGCCTTTCAAATCACCAAAATTTAGTTTAAGAAATTTTCATAATTTTTTTCTTAAATTACTAATTAAATGATGAAAATAACAACAGATTCATGAAATATAATACGATTCGGGTAAAGAACTATAACGATCCGACCAGTCGTTTTGAGCTCTAGCATATTGTTCAGCGGTTTGAGGCCTTGAGTAGATTCACTTCAGGTATTATGACTTGTACGTGTGGTCGGAATTGAATTTCGGGAAGTTGGGAGTTTATTTGGAAAGAAAATTCTAAAATCGGAAGCTTTAAGTTGGAAGAATTGACTAAGGTTTGACCTTTGAGTAAACGACCTCGAAATTGGGATTTAAAGGTTCCAATAGGTTGGTATGATGATTTTGAACTTGGGCGTATATTCGTGTTGAGTATCGGGTGGTCTGGAAGCATTTCAACGTTTATTATAGATAGTTGGCATTTTGGAAGTTCTAGAATTTCATGAGTTTGGTTTGAAGTGGATTTTGATGTTATCAATGCCCGTTTGGAATTCCAAGCCTTCAAATAGGTACGTATCGTGATTTGTGACTTGTGCGTAAAGTTTGGCATTATTCCGGAATG
The DNA here is from genome assembly GCF_000390325.3 of Nicotiana tomentosiformis. Lineage (NCBI taxonomy): Eukaryota > Viridiplantae > Streptophyta > Magnoliopsida > Solanales > Solanaceae > Nicotiana > Nicotiana tomentosiformis. Next base: position 58,360,935 of record NC_090816.1, on the reverse strand, counting down.
GTTAAGTATAATGCGGATGCGTTCGACGAAGTTTGAAGGTTGGAAAGTTAGAATAAAGGTTTTTGGCCGTCGATTCAAAATTTTGATGTTGTTTGAAGTGCTTCGAGGCTTCGACTAAGTCCGTATCATGTTTTGGGATGTGTTGGTACATTTGGATGGGGTCCCAGGGACCTCGGGTTTAAAACGGATTGAAAACGGATTGGAATTTGGATTTGAGGATATGTTGTTGCTACTGATGACTAGTGTAATCGCACCTGCAGAAGGATTGGCCGTAGGTGCAGTCACGCAGGTACGTAGGGTGTCATCGCATGTGCGATTTTCGTGAAGAAGATCTGGGGGCGCAGGTGCAAAGAAATATTTCGCACCTGCGAAGTCGCAGATGTGGAGAAGGGGTCACAGAAGCGGTGTTAGGTGAGAGGCACAATGGTGAAGTAGCAGTCATGGGCTGGTTAAGGTGGGGGCTGTTGGTCGTAGAAGCTGAGAGGGGCCTTGGGCTGAACGAGCACAGAAGTGCAATGGTGGCTCGCACATGCGTTTGCACAGAAGCGGACATTCTGCCGCAAGTGCGGTGGAGCAGCTGGGAAGTGCACTTCGCATAAGCGAGTTTTGTCTCGCAGGTGTGACAAATTCGTCCGCAGGTGCGAAAGTCGCTGGGCAGTGGGGTGATTTTAATTCGAGACTTAGCCCATTTCTCTCACATTTTCATTTGGTTGGGCAATTGTTGGAGCTCTTGGAGGGAAGCTTTTCATCATCCATTTCAAGGTAAGTAATTCCCGCATATTGTGAGTTAAATACATGATTTATATATGGATTTAAATATGAAAATTAGTAGAAAACCTAGAAATTGGTATTTTTGGATTTTGACCACGAAATTGGACATGGAATTTGGAATAAATTATATATTTGAGTTTGTGGTGTTATGCGTAAATTTTATCTTCGAACATTTTCGGAATCCGGGCACGTGGGCCCGAGGATTGACTTTATTGACTTTTCGAGCGGAGTTGGGAATTACTATAAATTAATTAATTATGGTGTTGGGATATGTTTTTATTGGTTTACATGATTTTTTGACTAGTTCGGATCGATGGGCATTTGGTTTGAGGTGCTAGTGATGTGTTTGAGCCGGTTATGGAACTTCAGAGCGAAGTAAGTCTCCTGTCTAACTTTGTGAGGGGGAAACTACCCCCTAGGTGATGTAATTGTTATGTGCTATTAGTTGTGGGTGTTACGTATGCACGGGGTGATGAGATTCCCTACATATCCAAAGTATGTTTATGTCCGGGTAGACTTAGGACTTAACCATGTAATATTTGGAATATTTTAATTCATTCTGCTGGCTTAATTAATTAAAATTATAATTGAACTTGATTTAGAAATATATACATATATATTAGGCTGTGCCTTATTACCTTGAGTTGTTGGCAAGTTATTTGAGAACGGTAAAGGTTATACTCACCTTGTGTTCATATACTTTATCGTAAGCTCGTGTCTCGGGTCTCATAATTCGATAATTCCTTTCCTTTCTTGTGGAGCGGGCGGAATGCCTCAACATGATTATGTACCAATTTCTTATGGGAGTGGGCCATTCGCCTCGTCAGTATAATAGATGCATCTATAGTTTGTGCCGCTCGACCCTCTGTAGTGTGCAAGTTATGATGGGATCGGGCCGATCGCCTCGGTAGTATCATATTCTTTTTGAGATCTGGCCGTACAACCTCGGCATAATCGTGCGTTATATTGCCAGCAGTCCGAATATTCACGAGATTTTCCTTCCACTAATGCCTTGCATATTATATGGAAATTCTTATCTGTTTGTTATTGGCACTTGATATTTCTAAGCTGTCGAGATAGAGTACAAGATTGAGAAATTAATATCGTTAAAAGAAATTTTGGAAGATTGTGTTAGTTACAGATGTACCTCACTACTATTGTTGTACTCTTACCTATTTATGATTTACCATATTGATTTATTGTACCACTAGTAAGTGTCGATGTCGACCCCTCGTCACTACTTCTCCGGGTTAGGCTAGATACTTACTGGATACGCATTGATTTACATACTCATGCTGCACTTCTGCACTAAATATGAAAGATCTGACATGTTCATTTGATGATCATCTTGGTGCATAGGCGCAACTGTTGAGGAGACTTCATGTGAGCTACATCCCAGGCTACGCATTGCAGCCCACAGAGTCTCCATCGTACTATTTATTTTATCCTGTCTTATTTACATTCTAGACAAATGTTATATTATTATTATACTCCTTAGTAAATGCTCATGCACTTGTCACACCAGGTTTTGGGAGTTCCTCCTGGATGTTCATTATTGTAACTCACGTAATTATTATCATTTTACCTTGTAATTTATATTTTATATGGGAATTGGAAAAAAACCATGGGTTTTCTTCGAGTACCAAATTTTACTCTACTTATTTAATGGGATTCATGATTTCGAAAATAGTAAAATAAGTAACTAAGTTGACTAATCACCATTGGCTTGCCTGACGACGGCGTTAGTCGCCATCACGACCAATAGTAGATTTTGGGTCGTGACAAGAACACTTACCCCAATTAATTTCTTGAAAACCCCACGAAAAATCTCCCAAAGCCGAGGTCTACAACTCCAAAAATGATAAAATCCTCAAACACTCGAAAAATATGTTATGCCTTTTTCGCATTTATGAGCAAAAATGTCGCATCTGTGACCATCACTCAAGGGCCAAAGTCCGCACTTGCGACTCCGCAGAAGCGCCTGTCCCATCGCAGAAGCGGAAAAATCCAGCTCGCACCCAAACTCGCAGAAGCGATCGAACCCTCGCAGGTGCGCTTGCGCATCTGTGCATCTCCATCCGCAGAAGCAAAACTTACCACAGTATCTCCTCTTCGCATAAGCGAAACAATCCTCGTATAGCGCGTCCGTACCGATGACCAATTTTGCGCAGGTGCGAAGAACCAGCAGCAGAACTGCCAACATGACCAAAAATGATCTGAAACTCGTCTGAAACTCACCCGAGTCACTCTAGGTCCCGTACGAATATACCAACAAGTCCAATAACATAATACGGACATACTCGAGGCCTCAAAACACATCAAACAACGTCGAACTATGAATCGCACCACGAATCGAACTTATAAATTTCCAAATCTTCCAACTTTTAAAACTCGTACCGAAACATATCAAATCAACCCGGAATGACGTCAAATTTTGCATGCAAGTCCCAAATGACATAGAAGAGCAAATCCAACTATGGGAATCGAAACCCGAGCCCGATACCAACATAGTCAACTCCTGGTCAAATCTCTCAACCTTCCAAAACTTCAACTTTTCAATGTTTGCCAAAATGCCTCAAATTATCCTACGGACCTCCAAATCCAAATTCGGACGCACGCCTAAGTACAAAATTACCATACAAAGCTATTAGAATCATCAAAATGCCATTTTGGAGTCGTATACACCAAAGTCAAATTCCGGTTAACTCTTACTGCTTAAGCTTCTAAAACAAGAATCCTTCTTCCAAATTGACCCCAAATCATCTGAAAACTAAACTCGACCACGCACGCAAGTCATAACACATAATACGAAGCTTCTCGAGACCTTAAGCCACCGAGCAGAACGCTAATCCTCAAAATAATCGGTCAGGTCGTTACATTAAAGTGAAGAATATACAACTTGAAGTGAAAAATATACGACTTGAAACATGTGACATAAAGAATAGGTATTGGATTATTGGAGAACCTGTAATCCCTCAAATAATTGATCAAATCCATTGTGGTTAGAACCTGAAGTATCTCCAACAGAGTCGCCATGTTGTTGTACCCTATTTTGCACAAGACAAAACAAACTACAACTTATAGTACTCTACAAGGTTAACTAAATTTTAGAGTTGCCAACTAGTATTTACGTATACTAGAAAACCTATACTACACTATATAATGTACATTTGATTATGGTCTGCGAAATTATTGAGATTCCAGGTAAGGGTTCAAGTTATCTTGAGGGGAAGGTGTTAGCTATCTCTTAAAATCCACAATATGTGGTTCCTGCAGACTCAATCAACCAAATGAGGTAAGGTTCAAGAGAATGATTAATTTAATATTTACAAAGAATTATGAAAATAATTTGGAATGAAGAATGATTGAATGTGAACGTCACATGGTAAATTAGGGATATTTATGTTCAATAGAATACATGCAAGGATGTAGATAAATAAAGTATGTGAAAGAGTTAAAAAACTATAATGACTAAGTGAAGTGTATTATCGAGTAAAGTATTCACAAATTAACCAAATGATTTTCAGTTGAAAGAAATTATCTCGAAAGAATTTAGTTACAATCAAGTTCAACTATTGTAAGAAAACGTGCCTAGAAAATGATTGATCAAGAGTGAAACAAAATTACCTTTGAATAGTTTTTATGTAATGAATAGGGTAAGAAGAGAGTTGATTAATATTTACAAGAATATTATGAAAATAAATTAACTAAGGGATAGTTAATTATAGCAGATGAGTAATGAAATATGTTTATATTTATGTACATGTGCGGTAAAAATTAAATAGCAAAAATATATGAAATGACTTATATTTTAAAAATTGGTGCGCAAGATATAAAAGTACAATTGATATTTTTAAAGAATAGGTCAAGTGAGAAGCTAGCAATGTATAGTTTGACTAAAGTATAAATTTAATAAAGGATGACAAACAATTCAAGACGAGGTTAAAGGATGCACGAACACTATATCTTCCGCTTTAATTTAATGTATAGGATATGAAAGAATTTCATTTAATATGAATGAACAAGTACAAGAAGTTGTTAAAGGAATGAGAGTATAAGGTAATGTGCAGTGATAAGTGAAATATTTATAAATTGACTAAATGAATATTAATTAAAGAATACACTTTAAAGCAATTTAATTGATGTGGAAAGGTTAACCATTTAAGGGGAAAGCTAAATATAAAAATGGATATTTACTACACATGATTAGCAAAAGATGGAAAGAATAATCTTTGAACAACCTTAGTATATGACGATTAAAATTAAAGAACTAATCTTGATGATTAAAGAATGAATATAGTATAAGAAAAATGTGTCAAAAACATTTATGACATAGAAAAGTTTTGTATCAGTACGAAGAAGTATTTGCACTAAAGAAAGTGAGTCTTCATTCAATAAGTAACTAAAGACCATTTTTGAGTCGTAGTCTTGGAACACAATTATGTGGACCAAACCCGAATGACTACAAGGCCTAAGTTTCTCAAATAATCATATGATAGTCCAACTACAAGTCCCTACTTAAGATGTGTCAATTAAAGAATGATTTTATACATAAAGTGGTTCAAAACGATATTCATATAATTTGAAGATAAAGACAAAGTTATTTATTTTTATTTTTTACAAGAAGATGACATGTTTCATTATTATGTACATGATTAATTTATTTAGTTAGTTATACACCAATTCTAAATTAATTAACCATATTACAAAATACATTCAACATCCCATATAAATTTCAAGAATTACTCAACATACAATATTACAAGTTAGTCCGATTATTAAATAGATGTAATTCACGCTAAGTGTTTAGCAAGTAGATAATATCCAGGCAATAAAGCACAACATCTATCCTTAATTTTACTATACTTTATGATTTTTGGATACATCGTAGAATAGGAAGTGCGAAGCGGGGAGCTTGATGAAAATTTATCTTTTCATCTTCGAGTGTCGTCTTTCGAAAGTAACTCCGCGTGATAATACCTCGCAAGACAAGAGAAATAAAATTATTAGTAAAATATAAAGTAAATAATAAACTAGTTTATATGTTTTTGAAATGATTTTATATAAAAAATATTTATTTTAGAAGATTGTTTTGAAAATAGTTGGAAAATGTTTTTGGGAAATTATCATTTGGAAATAATTTGAAAATGTTTTTGAAAAGCTGTTTTTAGGAAATAGTTCTGGAATATAGTTTTGGAAAAACGATTTAAAAATAATATAGGAGGCTCAAATATGTATTTTCCGATATCTGTCTAGAGATGAGAACGGGAACAGCCTCGGTAGCAACTCCGGTGGCCAACCGTGTCTTCTCCCAGAGGTTGTTGGTTTGTGTTCCGAGTATGTACTGCCAGTGAGCCACTGTTGTGTTTTTCCGGTCAGATCCGGGTCAAAATTTCAAGCCCAACTTCACGTTGCTTATGTATAAACAACAATAAAATCAGAGTGAAGAAGAAGAAGATTGTAATGACCCGACCGGTTATTATGGACTCTATCGCATCGTTTGGCATTTTGAGGCCTTGAGTAGCTTCACTTCAAGTATTACGGCTTGCATGTGTGGTCTAAATTGAATTTCGGGAAGTCCAAGATTTATTTGGAAATAAAATTCTAATTTCGGAAGTTTTAAGTTGGAAGAATTGACTAAGATTTGACTTTTGAGTAAACGACCTCAGAATTGGGATTTGAGGTTCCAATAGGTTCGTATTATAATTTCGGACTTGGGCGTATGTTCGGGTTGAGTATCGGATCACCCGGGTGCATTTCAGCGCTTATTATGGAAGGTTGGTATTTTAAAAATTTAAGAAGTTCTTAAATTTGACTTGAAGTGGATTTTAATGTTATCGATATCCATTTGAGGTTTCGAGACTTGGAATAGCTTTGTTATGTCATTTATGACTCATGTGTGAAATTAGAAGTCATTCTGAATTGATTTGATACGTTTCGGCACAAGATATGGAATTTGGAAATTTGAAAATTTATAAGTTTGATTCGAGACGTGATTCATGATTTTGATGTTGTTTGACGTGGTTTAAGCTTCGACTAAGTTCGTATTGCACTTTGGGATGTGCTGGTAAGTTTGGACGGGGTCCCCGGGGACCTACGGTGCGTATCGCAATGAAAACGGGTCGAGTTTGGACTTGGAAGAACTGCTGAAGCAACCCATGAGTCACAGAAGCGGTTGGGAGTGAGCTGGATGGGATTCGCAGGTGCGAAGAATTTTCCACACCTTCGGGCTCGCAGATGCGGGCGAGGGAGCGCAGAAGCGGAAGTGGCCTGGGGCTGGTTGATAGCAGGTACGGGTGCTGTAGTGAACCTGCGGAACTGTAGGTACGGTCATGGGCGCGCAGGTGCGGCATTGTGCCCGATCTGGGGAGTCCGCAGGTGCAGAGATTTTTTGCAGAAGTGGATGCGCACCTTAGGTTGATTGGCCACAGAAGCGAAAAGTGTTGTCCATGTGGGAAGTCGCATTTGCGAGGTAGTTTCCGCAGAAGCGGAGCCACAGAAGCAGCTACTATTCCGCCGATGCGAGAAGGTAGTTGGGGAAGTGTTGTTTTAAGAATGAGATTTGGCCATTTTTCTTGCATTCTCTCTTGGTTTGGGCCATTTTTGGAGAGCTTCAAGTGGAGGTATTCATCATCTATGGCAAGCTAAGCTATTCCCACCTATTGTAAGATAAATACATGGATTCTATAAGGATTTAAACATGGAAATTGGTAGTAATTTGGGATATTGGTAGAAAACCTAGAATTTGGTATTTTTAGATTTTGACAACGGAATATGACATGGAATTATGAATAAATTATAAATTTGAGTTTGTGGTGTTATGGATAAAGTTTATCTTCAAAATAATTTCGGAATCCGGGCGCGTGGGCGCGAGAGTTGATTTTGTCGACTTTTTGAGCGGAGTTGGGAATTGTTTAAAATGATTAATTATGGGTATTAGTGTATATTTTGGATTGGTTTGCACATTTGTTTGAATAGTTTTGGATCGACGGGCAATGGTTTGAGGTGTTAGAAAGGCTTTGGAGCCTGTTATGGAACTTCGGAGCGAGGTAAGTCTCCTGTCTAACCTAATGAGGGGGAAACTACCCCCTAGGAGATATTTATTATTATGTGGTACTAGTTGTGGATACTATGTATGCCCGAGGTGACAAGAGTCTGTACGTAGATGAAGCATGTTTATGTCCGGGTAGACTTAGGATCTCATCATAAAATGTTTGAATTTTTTGAACTCATTCTGCTGGCTTAATTAATTGAAGTTATAATTTAAATTGATTTAGAAGTAAATATATGTACACTAGGATAAGCCTTAAAACTTTGAGTTGTGGGCGAGTAATTTGAGAAATGGTAAACAATTATATTTAATTGTTGCTCATGTGCTGTATCGTAAATGCGTGTCTCGTAATTCGAGAATTTCCTTCATTTTCTTGTGGAGCGGGCCGAATGCCTCGACAGTATATAAATGCATCTATAGATCGTGCCGCACGTCCCTCGACAGTGTACACGTTATTCTGGATTTGGCCGAACGACCTCGGCAGTATCAACCGTTATATCGCTAGTAGCCGGAATATTTACAAGCTAATCTTTCCACTGATGCTCGACATTTTATATTATTTCCTATTTATTTGGTATTCACACTTGGCCTGTTGTGGGATATTAAGGAAGAAAACAAGTTTGAGAAAATTTAGAGTTTAAAGGAAATAATTGGGAAAAATTATGAAAGTACAGACTTACTCAACTATTGTTGTGCACTTCACACCTGTTATGATTTATCATATTATTTATTTGGACCTCTAGTAAGTGTCGATGTCGACCCCTCGTCACTACTTCTCCGGGGTTAGGCTAGATACTTATTGGGTACGCGTTGATTTACGTACTCATGCTGCACTTCTGCACTAAATGTGCAGGATCTGACAGGTTCATTGATGATCACCTTGGCGCATAGGCACACCTGTTGATGAGACTTCATGTGAGCTGCATTCCAGTTGACGCATCGCAGTCCACCGAGTCTCCATTGTACTATTTATTTTATTCTGTATTATTACATTCGGGGAAAATGTTGTATTATTATTATATTCCTTAGAAATGCTAATGCACTTGTTACACCAAGTTTTGGGGGTTTCTTCAGGTTATTCATTATTGTGGTTCGTGCATATATTCTCATTTATTCTGTAAATTCTATTTTATACTGTTCAATTAAGGAAACTTAAGATTTTGAAAATACTAAAATGAGTAATTAAATTGGTAAATCACCGTTGGCTTGCCTGACGGCGACGTTAGGCGCCATCACGACCTATAGTGGATTTTTGTATGGATCCCGGCAGTGAGTAGCTCGAAATGGTAGAGTGCTTATGTATGGATCGCGGCAGTGAGTAGCTCGAAAGGAGGAATTCTCAGTACATGATTCAGAGGTTCAATATTTAATTCCAGCAAAGGAATGGCAAGCAGACGATGTATGTTCAGGTTTTGGTTGATGGAGTAACAAGACTTGGAATTTTCGAGTGTGGTGGACTTTTCATTGTGATGCGGTGTCTTCATCCTTGTTTGAATGCATTAAGGTTCACCGGTGGTATGGTCTTCTTGATTTTGCCTTCGGGGCAAGGTGTTGTGAAATGGTGCCTGAGGGACGGTTGTCAGAGATAGCGGTGCGCAGCGGTTTAGAATCGAATTCGTATTTCTATTGTTGGTGGCTCGAGAAAGATGATCTTCTATAAGGTTTAGAGTGGGTAGCAGTTTATTGGTTCTGGTGCTACAGGTATTGATTTGATTTGAGGTAACATTAGGGCAGTGAAGTATGATAAAGGACATGGAGGGAGTTGTCTCGCGGTAGATGAATTACTAGCAGGTCAAGTATGAGAAGCAGAGGTCAAGAATTTGATTAAAGGAGATGGTTTGACCGAAGTGGAAGTGGTAGGGTAGCGTATGGATTCTGTGGTAGGATAGCCACGTACCTTGAGGAAGATTAGAGAGACTTGGGAGGCATGGTGGGAGTGACTAGGTCTACGTATTTTATTTGGAATGATGGTTACTGTACGTAGAAAGATTGAATATGGCAGAAAGGAGTTGCTTGAAATAAAGAGGGGTGTGAAGATTTGATTATCGTTTCTGATGCAATATGATTTGAGTTTGAAAGGTATTGTTGAACTTTAAGTTGATATTAATGGGGAAGGAACAAACTTATACAGTTGGTGGGCGATCATGGGCTCAGGAGAGTTTACTTATTTTGTGGCAGTTGTGTGATGTTGGAAGATGTCGGCATGGAATTCCACAGGTGGGTTATCTCCTGGCAGCAGGTTAGCGGTTACATGATGTTGATGAAGCTTCTGCGAAGAATACTACTTGCTACCCGGTAAGAGGTCGAGTGTGTGACTGTGACTGATGATTCAGAATGTTCATGAAAATCTTAACAAAAGACTTCGAGAAATTTGTCGGGTTAATGGTACTGGATTATGGTAAATGAGAAGAAGGAATTATTGTGGGCTCTACATTATGTGATGGTAGCTTAAAACTAAGTGGGGGAGCCCCACCATCTATGATTGGATTGCGTGGTTGTCTGCTTGTGCGGTTTCTGATTATCGGTGTGTTGGTGGATTATTTATGAATAAGGAAAAGGGAAATGTTAGGAGTAAGTAAAACAAGGAACTCGATGAATGTGTGCTATACCTTTCCTTATCGATTGAGGTGCAGGATTTAGGAAGACTCTGAGTCTATGCTTCTTATGGACGTAATGTACAATGTAAAGAATTCAGCTGGTTGCTTATTTGAGAATGTGTTCATGTGCTAGCAGAGCGTTGAAGTTTGGTGATATTCGGGATCAGGTCAGAGTGGGTGACTCTCAACAACGGTCCTAGTGAGTTCAAGAAAAATAAAGTACAGTGCCTAGGGATTTTGGGTCTGTTGTGTGGTTAAGGACCGAGTCTTCACATAGGATTACATACGGGACATGGAATTTTCTATGTTATCATCGGGTATGCGGTGCAGCATTGGAGTAAAGGAAGAAATAGCTTCGGATTCACGGAAGGTCTTGCAAAATGGGTGTACCAGTTAGAGATGCTATTGTGCGCTTGAAAAGGGTATGAGATGATTCATAGGTATTAAGACGATGTGGACTCACAATTCGGGCCATTCGAGATGAGTGCGGATTGAGTTCGTTATGTTGTAAATGTAACAATGCTATTTCTAAGTCAGGTCAAGAGTACATTGAAAGAAGTTGGGTCGGTTAGTAATGGTTGAGTAGGCATGATTGTGACAATGATTAGTTCCTTCGGCGTGTGAAGTCATACATGTGGTTTGTGGTTGTACGTGCGGGCTTGACAACCACCATAACTTGATTGATTTAGGAGGTATTTGATTCCAATGGCCTTGTTATGTAAATGGATTCTGGAAAAGTCATGGCGGTTCAGATCACGACTTGAGGTTTGCATTTTTCTGTGGTTTGAGAATTCAACCGCATGTTGCATTGGTTCTTCTGAAATGAGCTAAATGAAAGGTTTTTGGCCAATGAAGTGTTTATCCTACTGGTACTTCAGGGGTTATGATGAATTCTTGTATTCTCACGTAGCGGCATGATAGGTGCAGTGAGCGGAATAGGAATCTGAAAGTTGAGGATCAAGGTTGCGATTCGGTGTTGACGAGAATGTCACAAGCTCGGGTGAGCCGGGAAGAATTTAGATGTTCAGAATAAGCTGACATTATCCTAGCGTCTCCTGGGAATGGTGTTCTTTGGAAGGGGCATTGTGTATTGATTTGCGGGTTCTTGAATTGCTTTGCAGAATTAGTCCGGTTGGTGGTATAGATGTGCAGACTTAGCTACCTAGTGTGGAAGGTCGTGGGAGCGTACCCCACGGGGAGACTTTTATAAGTGTGTCATGTTAGTCATATTATTGTTAAATACTAAGACCAAGTATGGAGGTTATGGTAATATCACAAGTGCGAGAGCTTATGCCTAAGAGGCATCCTATTCCTTGGGTTGTGGCCCATGTGAGTTTGTTTCGGATTTGATGGCTGTTCTTATATGTCATGAATAGGGCCATTGTGGGTCTTTGGAAGGTCATTAGCCCAGTATGGTATGATCAAAATTGGTGTGAGGTCCGTTGGTGGGACTAATGCGAGTATGTGCTCTACGTCTGGTCGCATGTGTTCGTTCGTCATAGAATTTCTTACTGAGGAGTCGTCAGGCATTGGATGTTATTCTCGTTGTGAGGCGGCTTGATTATTCGCGCATGTTGAGGTCCCGTGTAGCTTGTGGTTTTATGTGAGCAGGTGGCTCTCGAGATGCAGGTCATCATTGCACCTTAGTTGTTCTTGGGTTTCGTAACATATGGCACTATCCGTCTCCCCATGATTTGGTATTATGCACTTGGCGTTCTTGTGGTCGATATTATGGCATGTTAGGTGGATCGGGTTGCATGCCGCAACAGTGTCATGTTGGATAGGGTCGCATGTCGGAGCAACGAGAGGTTGAGCATAACTCCTTACACATATTTTGCGTGCCTTGTTTTTGTCCCTGAGGTACGTTCACATCATTCATTCAGCCGATTCATTCGTTACACGGGCTGGGTAGTCCTTCTCCAGAGTTCGTTTTCCTTATGTGTCATATTCGAGTTGTAGCTTGTCGGTGCATTGATGGCGTCATATGAGATTTGAGTCAGTGTTTGAGGTGGCTTATTACCTGAGTAGCTTGTACTGGGTGAGACGAGATTATTGGACCAAAAATTTGCACAACCAGGATTTATATACGTCATGATATTCTATTGTTGGAGTATATTATTATGGGCATGCGAATTATATGGGGCATAGTGTGAATTCAGCAAAAGGCGCATGGTCATGTTTTGGTGCAGTGTGTGGTGATTTGGTACGGTGTTCGTGTGTTAGAATAGAGCCTTGTAAAGAAATTTGGAAGTTAGAACTTGGTTCTAAAGCTTGTTAGCTAAGTTTATAGGGAGGATTTTCAGTCTGGCTTGAGCTAATGTGTTCAACTAGATTGTGGTGGCACGGGTAGGTGCACGAGGTGTTAAACTGTGATTTTTGGACAACTTTGGAGAAGTCCCTAGTACGTTCAAGGACAAACATATGTTTAAGTAGGGAAGAATGCAACCACACAATCGGTCGTTTTGAGCTCTAGCGCGTCGTTCGACGGTTTGAGGCCTTGAGTAAGTTCACTTTAGGTATTATGACTTGTACATGTGGTCGCAATTGAACTTTGGGAAGTGAGATTGACTTAAGTTGGAAGAATTGACTAAGGCTTGACTTTTGAGTAAATGACCTCGGAATCGGGATTTGAAGGTTCCAATAGATTCGTATGATGGTTTCGGACTTGGGCGTGTGTTCGGGTTGAGTATCGGATCATCCGGGTGTATTTCAGAGCTTATAAAGGAAGGTTGGTATTTTAAAAGTTTAGGAAGTTCTTAAGTTTGATTTGAAGTGGATTTTAATGTTATCGATGTCCGTTTGGGGTTTCGAGCCTTGGAATAGCCTCGTTATATCATTTATGACTCGTGTGTGAAATTTGAAGTCATTCCGAATTGATTTTATACGTTTTAGCACAAGATATGGAATTTTGAAATTTAAAAATTTATAAGTTTGACTCGAGGCGCGATTCATGATTTTTATGTTGTTTGACGTGGTTTAAGGCTTCGACTAAGTTCATATTGTACTTTGGGATGTGTTGGTAAGTTTGGACGGGGTCTGTGGGCCTCGAGTGCGAATCGGATTGAAAACAGGTCGAGTTTGGACTTGGAAGAACTACTGAAGCTTAAGGCTTCTGGTGCGATCGCACCTGCGGGTTATGGCCGCAGGTGCGAGACCGTAGAAGCGGCCCAGGAGTCGCAAAAGTGGTAGGGAGTGAGGTGGATGGGATTCGCAGGTGCGAGGAGGGAGCGCAAAAGCGGAAGTGGCCTGGGGCAGGTTGATCGCAGGTACAAGTGTTGTAGCGCACCTGCGAAGCCGCATGTGCGGTCATGGGTGCGCAAGTGCGAGGAATTTTCCGCACCTGCGGGCTTGCAGATGTGGGTGAGGCATTGCATAAGCGAAAGTGGCCTGGGGCTGATTGATCGCAAGTGTAGGTGTTGTAGCGCACCTGCGGGGCCACAGGTGCAGTCATGGGCACGCAAGTGCAGAGATTTTCTGCAGAAGCAGATACGCACCTGCGGTTGATTGGGTTCTGAAGCGGAGAGTGCTGGCCATGGGGGAAGACGCATCTGTGAGGAAGTTTCCGCAGAAGCAGAGCCATAGAAGCGGCTACTGTTCTGCAGATGCGAGAAGGTCGCTGGGGCAATGCTGTTTTAAGAACTTGATTTGGCCATTTTTCTTGCATTCTCTCTTGGTTTGGGCAATTTTTGGAGAGCTTCAAGTGGAGGTCTTCATCATCTATATATTTTGGTAGAAAACCTAGAATTTGGGATTTTTAGATTTTGACCACGAAATTGGACATGGAATTAGGAATAAATTATATATTTGAGCTCGTGGTGTTATGGGTAAAGTTTATCTTCGAAATATGTTCGAAATTCGGGTGTGTGGGCCCGAGGGTTGATTTTATCGACTTTTCGAGCGGAGTTGGAAATTGTTTAAAATAATTAATTATGGGTATTAGGGTTTATTTTGATTGGTTTGCACATTTGTTTGAATAGTTTTGGATCGATGGGCATTGGTTTGAGGTGTTAGAAAGGCTTTGGAGCCGGTTATGGAACTTCGAAGCGAGGTAAGTCTCATGTCTAACCTTGTGAGGGAGAAACTACCCCTAGGTGATATTTATTGTTTTGCTACTAGTTGTGGGTGTTGTGTAAGCATGGGGTGATGAGAGTCCGTACGTAGCTGAAGCATGTTTATGTCCGGGTAGACTTAGGATCTCATCATGCAATGTTTGAATTACTTGAACTCATTCGGATGGCTTAATTAATTGAAGTTATAATTGAAATTGATTTAGATGTAAATATATATACACTAGGCTAAGCCTTAACACTGAGTTGTGGGCGAGTTATTTGAGAAATGATAAACAATTATATTTAATTGATGCTTATGTGTTGTATTGTAAACGCGTGTCTCGTAATTCAGGAATTTCCTTCCTTTTCTTGTGGAGCAGGCTGAACACCTCGGCAGTATATAGATGCATCTATAGATCGTACCGCACGTCCCTCGGCAGTGTACACGTTAATCTGGATCGGGCCGAACAACCTCGACAGTATCATGTGTTATATCGCTAGTAGCCCGAATATTTACAAGCTAATCTTTCCACTAATGCCCGACATTTTATGGTATTTCCTATTTATTTGGTATTGACACTTTGCCTGTTGTGGGATATTAAGGTAGAAAACAAGTTTGAGAAAATTCATACTTTAGAGGAAATAATTGGGAAAAATTATGAAAGTACAGACTTACTCCACTATTGCTGTGCACTTTACATCCGTTATGATTTATCATATTATTTATTTGGACCTCTAGTAAGTGTCGATATCGACCCCTCATCACTACTTCTCCAGGGTTAGGCTAGATACTTACTGGGTACGCGTTGATTTATGTACTCATGCTAGGCTAGATACTTACTGGGTACGCGTTGATTTATGTACTCATGCTGCACTTCTGCACTAAATGTGCAGGATCTGACAGGTTCATTGATGATCACCTTTGCGCGTAGGTGCACCCGTCGAGGAGACTTCATGTGAGCTGCATTCGAGGCTACGCATCGCAGTCTACCGAATCTCCATTATACTATTTATTTTATTCTGTCTAATTACATTCGGGATAGATGCTGAATTATTATTATATTCCTTAGAAACTCATGCACTTGTGAAACCAGGTTTTGGGGGTTCCTTCAGGTTATTCATTATTGTGGTTCATGCAATATTCTCATTTACTCTGTAAATGCTATTTTATAATGTTCAATTAAGGAGAATTATGATTTCAAAAATACTAAAATGAGTAATTAAATTGGTAAATCACAGTTGGCTTGCCTGACGGTGGCGTTAGGCCCCATCACGACCTATAGTGGATTTTTCGGTCGTGACAGAGATAGCCATCACCGGACTTAAGCTTTTCTTCTGAGACTCGCCAGATTTTCATTATGTTCTGGTGGAAAACTTATTTCCATACAAACAGAGAAAACCGAGCAAAAACGTTCCAGAAAAACAACAAGATCCGCAAGATCTACACAGATTCGCTCAACTCGAGACCGCCATCAGTCGTCTTTAATGGAGGCAGCCGGAGAAGTTCTTTTGTCGGCTAAATTCAACAATCTCCCATACCAATATGTGAGATAGAGAGACGAGAGAGATAACGAGGCAGATATACAAGACTTCATGTACATGAACGATGCATATCAAATTTCATACTCATGGAATGTTATAAGTGACATTCTAAGTATATCCATGTGCAAAGTGTTGTACGATAGCTCAAATCAGACAATTATATCATAAAAGTAGCAATTATCAAGTTCAATAAGGAGATTAACCTCTATGTAACCTCAAACATAGATCAAATATCTCAGAAAAGAAACGAAAGAAACATAACAACATGAAGCTTAGCAATCAATTCAATGCATAAGTACCACCTCGAGCATGGATAATACCCTGGTGCATGCACATGGGCTTAAGCCCTCACATTTGCGCCACCATAGCACATAGCTATCACTAACAACTCAGGAAACTAGTGCCTCAACCAAGTTTAGGCAAGATTCTTACCTCAAATAAGCAAAATCAATATTCTAGAAATGCCATCCCGCATGAATCAACCTCCGGACAGTTCAAATCTAGCCAAAAGCAAATTTAAAACATCAAATAATGCCATAGGAATCAAACACAAACGATAAAGGCCGAATCTTTAACCAAATACTCAAAGTCAACCCTGGCTCGCACCACGAAACTCAACAAAACTCACAAATTCTAACCCATTCGAATATGAGTCCAACCATACAACTTTCATCCAAATCCGACTCTGAATCGATGTTCAAAACCCAATTATTCACTTTAAAAACGTTTTGACAAAAAAACCCAATTTCTCTTTTAGATTCATCAATCAAATGCCAAAATCAAAGATAGAATCATGAATGATAATCAAAACCGAGCCAAGGATACTTACCCAAATCCAAGTAGTGTAAATCCCACCATAAATCGCCCAAATCTGAGCTCCCAATAAAATAAACTCAAAATCCGAGATGCCACTTAATACTGCCCATTGATACACTATTTGATCACGACCCTCTAATACGCGATCACTAAGCATGGAAAAACATCAGCCTCCAAAGTACCTTGCGTGAACACGGCTTAGACCACATTATCGCGAAGGTCTACAATCCCTCACCATCGCTAATGCGACCTTCACCTATGCAAACACGGAAGCAAAGAGTCCCCTGCTAGCTATAGCTCATCGGGAATACAAGCCTCCCATGCAAATGCAGAACCCCTGAAACCAAACGTACGCGAAGGTGACATAGCCTTGAAACCTCGAAGAACAACAAACCCAACTGAAAAAATACTCTACGCGATCGCGAATCTACTCTTGTGATCGTGAAGCTCAACTAGAGCACCTATAAACCATCAACTCATTCAAACTCCAAAATGATCCGTAATCAATATCTGAAACACACCTGAGCCCCTCAGAAACCCGTTCGAACATTCCAAAGTTACGTTGAACATGTCCAAACAATCGGAATCACCTCAAAATTTGTACACAAGTTCCAAATGACATAAATAACATATTGCAACTCCTGAAACCACAATTCGAACCTGATAACATCAACGTCAACTCCCAATTAAACCTATGAACTTTCCAAACCTTCAAATTGTCAACTTTTACCAAATAGAACCATAACCATCTAGAAATATAAAAATACAAATCAGAACATAAGCCCATATCCAAAATAACCATTCGGACCTAACATAACCATCAAAATTTCGATTTGAGGTCAAATACACAAAAGTCAAACTTGGTCAACACTTCCAACTTAAAGCTTCTAAATTGTGAACCATTCTCCCAAATCAACCCAAATCCACTCAAAAGCCAAATCCGACCATACACAAAATTTATAATACATCATATGAAGCTACTCAATACCTTAAACTACCAAACGGAATATGAACACTCAAAATGACCGGTCGGGTCGTTATATTCTCCCACACTTAAATATATGTTAGTCCTCAAACGTGCCAAGAGTTATTCCAAAGGCATGAAATCACAATATAAACTCACCATACACATACTCATAGGTGATCCTATGTCACCTCAATCCATATAAGTCCATTAACACAATCTAACTGAAGGTTCTTTCTTCAACCTTAGTCCACAAAACTTGGGACCCAATCTCCAACATCTGGAATTCATCATAAGACCCAATTCTCGTATGTATACACTGTGTAAGTGTACACAAGCTGTATCAAGCCATAACCATATTCTATAATAGAATCACATGATATACCACATAAATCAGATACTTGTAGTAATAACTTTCGTCCATAATAGTTGGTCATTAACAAACTTGGTACTGATGACATACCTCATATCAAATAACACATTGTTATGAACATTCATACACTACCAATGATGAAAGAAACATGTAAAAATTCATAACCACTCATCTGATCAACAAGTCGTGGAGCTCTCTCGCCCGCCAAGAACCATAGCCAAATTCTAAGCTGACTAGTGGCATTACTCTTCCAAACATACCATAACCAGATCCAATGGCTCAAATTACAGAGCCAAATATCTCATTTTACCTAGTGCAAGCTACTCGACTGAGCTACATACGATGCAATCCATGCACCAAACAAGCATCATCTGGAATCTAACTAATGATGGAAGGAGAACCAAATGAGAGAATCGTCCTGCAAGCTCAACCGATACCACCACAAAATGCAATGATATGAACCTGTCTCACAAAGGATAAGAAAAACACATGAAATAAGCACAAAGTATCATATCCCTCCATAACTCCGCTGCTGCGCATAACCCAATCCAAACATACAGGTCCATATGGATTACCCATTGCCCGTATTCTCATACTCACCAACTATGTGTATATCAACAGCAAGCACGCAAAGAGCATGACCATAACCTTGGAGAAACAGATAGCACAATTTACCACAGGCAGGAAAAAACAAGACCAAGTGCAATAAACAACTCGACATCCTAAGAGCCTTCTCGCTCAAACTTCGCCATAAGAACCAAGTAAGGCCACATTATGTGTGTAAATAGCCAATCGTCACACAACCCATCGTAGCATAAAAGAGTAACACATGGAATATATCAGAACATGAATAAGATCAACACTAGTTGATAATGCACCCCTCAACATTTGTTGTGCTGAGGAAACAACCTTATCCGATGTAGAATGCATATTATTATTAGGCCCCACAATGGGCTCCTAAATAAATTCCGATCATTTTGAAATAGGTAAATAACCTCTGAAATGTCCACCATAACTTATCCATAACACATACCATCAGATATCTAGCTCTTAACATATCTTCACAATCCACAACCAAGGAATATTCTGCCTCTGAGAACTCCCAGTCTCCAAATCCTAAGAATACAAGAATCTCTATATCTGATCTCAACTCCACCATTCCAATGTCTGACACATCCCTCATACACAATAATCTCATGAGAGACACTTCCACGAATATTCCATGCCACATAGAAAAATGTGACATCAGTAGTCAACAACCAGTCGATTCTTGTAATACCTGTCTAGCATCCGCAAGTCAAACCACAATGCACCTTTTTGAAATGCACACTTTTCTCAAGTAATACCAAATAGTGCCAGCATTCTTCTAAATACTTGAGACCATCCATGCTATCTAGAACTCATGACCTCCCTTCGAAACTGAACTGCAACCTTGTACATGCAAACCTCAATCCTACATTACGCACCTCATTTATCATGCCATCATATGA
The DNA here is from genome assembly GCF_000390325.3 of Nicotiana tomentosiformis. Taxonomy (NCBI): domain Eukaryota; kingdom Viridiplantae; phylum Streptophyta; class Magnoliopsida; order Solanales; family Solanaceae; genus Nicotiana; species Nicotiana tomentosiformis. The sequence goes on along the minus strand of NC_090816.1, from coordinate 58,341,282 downwards.
ACACACGAGAATCCAATCATCAACTCTTGATCACCAATAGGATATACACCCTATCAACCAGGAACCTTCCACTTGCCCCCATCCACAAGAGAATCACAACATGCAACAAACTCCCCATGCCTATAGAAAACATTCATCCCAAGCCGTGGTCGACAACATAGAGAACTCTTCGACACCTATTTGCATATAACCAAGCCATCGGAACTGAATCCCTCTAACTCAACCAATTCATGCAGATAACTCAACCCAAGAGTATTGCCACCAAAACATCTATAAAGCTACACTACACCGAATGAACTAATCATTTTTATTATGTTAATCCAATCCGCTACCAAGATGACCCATTTCTTTGAGTTCCTCTTGAGTTTCCATCAAGTTAACACTTCTCCTTGTCCATACACTACAATTCTTAACAAAAAGCCCATGAGCATGAAACCACATTGCTCTAACCCCCATAAGCCCATGAATTCCCTCTAAGGCACCCAATGGTACCACAGCTGAGATTCCCACTCTGAAGAGACCTTTTATAAATTTGAAGTTGTTTCTTTAACCTCTCTGACACTTTAGTATAGTGCTTCATGCATTCGGCAATTTCCTTCCCCACACTAGCCCCGAAGTCAGCCCCCTTGAAGTTATAACTTGTAACGACCCGACCGGTTGTTTTACTTTCTAGATCCCCGTTTTTCTAAATAAGATTTCTCGTGTGTGCTTTTACTATTTTATGACTTGCAGAGATGGTTAGTTTGGGTTTGGAAGGGTTCGGGTTGAAATTGGAACATTTAGTTCCTTAATATTGGGTTTAAATAGTTAAGTTTGGCTTGAGTAAACATTTTGAGTATGATAATTTTGGACTTGGGCGTATGTTCAAATCAGGTTTTGGATAACCCAAGAGCATTTCGGCGCTTAATATTGAATGTTGGCGCATTGAAGGTTTCAAGTTCATTAAATGTGGTTTGAAGTAGGTTTTGGTGTTATCGAGGTCTGTTTGGGATTCTGAGGATGGGTTCGCAAGTGCGACGCATTCGCCGTAGAAGCGGGCTTCACCCACAGATGCAAGAATGGCAAACCAAGGCATGGTCCGCACCTGCGATGATTTTGTCAGCAGAAGCGGAGCTGCAGGTGCGACAGTGCGATCACAGGTCCGAAAACCCCCGAAGGCAGTGTGGTCCATTTAATGTTAGGACTTAGGCTATTTTGGTTCATTTCTTTCACTTCTTGGACGATTTTAGAGCTCTTTGAAGAGGGGTTTTCACCTAGCACATTGAGGTAAGTAATTTCTATATGAGATGAGTTTAATACATGCATTTTAGGTAGATTGTTAACACATAAATGGTAGAAATTGTGGATTTAGTTAAAAAACTTAGGTTTTGATAAAAATGGGATTTAACCACGAAAATGATTATGGAATTGGGAGAAAATTATATATTTGAGTTCGTGAGGTTATGGGTAAGAATTATCTTCAAAAGTTTCCGGAATCGAGGCACGTGGGCCTGAGGGTGAATTTTAGGGATCTTCCAATTTGGGTTGGGTAATTACTCTAATAGTTAAATTATGAACTTCTGAGTGTATATTGATTAATTTATATAATATTTGGCTAGTTTCGGGTTGTTTGGCACCAAGTTGAGGATTTAGATCGAATTTGTGGACCGGAAGTGAGCTTGAGAACGAGGTAAGTCTCTTGCCTAACCTTGTAAGAGGGAACTCATCCCCTTAGGTGTATCTTATTTTGTATTACTTGTGTGGGGATCTACGTACGCACTAGGTGACGAGAGCCCGTACGTAGCTATATTCCATGAGATGTCCAGGTAGTCTTAGATCCACATCATGCTTTAGTTGCACTGTTATGTTTGTTATGCATATTAATTATCTTGAATAGAGCTCAGACTAGGGATTTTAAAGTTGCAAATTTCCAATTTAGATTTCTTATTTTTCGGAAGAATTGAGGAATACATAATAACTCTAAGAAATCCATGTCCTCTCGCGTCATAAGTACTTCCGTGAGCGACATAAGCTTCTCTACTCTCATGGGAGTGGGCCGTTGGCCTCGGCAGTATAATAGATGCATCTATGGTTCGTGTTGTTCGATCCTAGGCAGTGCACACGGTATTTTGTATCGGGCTGTACGACCTCGGCATAAATCGTGCGTGATAATACTCGGAGCCCAATTACACTTGATATTATTTTATGGCTTAAGAGGTTATAATTTATTTAATGACCAAAATTGATTTGGAACTAGTAAGTGTTAGTTGGAGACTTTGGAATTTACTATCGGTTAAAGAATCAGTTATTCACTGCTTTCCATTGCGATATTATTATTATTCACATATTCCATGCCTATTTAGAATTTCTGTATCTTATTTGTTGGCATATAGTAAGTGTCGATGTCGACCCCTCGTCACTACATCTTCGAGGATAGACTAGATACTTACTGGGCACATATCGTTTATGTACTCACGCTACACTTCTGCACTAATCGTGCAGGATCTGACGCTCGTGTCCATTCAAGTGCGCACCCCCGTTATCCTGAGGCTTAGTGGTGAGCTTCTCTCTGAGTCCGTTCTGCAGCATCCGCAGTCACTTTTTTTGTATTTACTTTCTGTCTATCTCACTTTCGGACAGTAGCTTAGGTGTTTTGTATATTCTACTAGTTGCTCATACACCTGTGACACCAGGTCTTGGGAATATGCTAGTAGACACTTTGTGACTTTTGAGTACTTATTTCATCATATCTGCTATTTTATTAGTTTACGCTTTACTTTAATAAATTTTCCACTTTTCAATTACTTAATAAATAAATAAATCAACTACTTTGAAATTATTAAAAGAAATAAATATATGGCTAGTTCACCGTTGGCTTGCCTAGCGACGACGTTGGGCACCATCAATAATAGACTCCCCCACTTGGCTCGAAGCCAAAGAACATAGCATCCGATAATCCACAATATCCTTACTCCAAACTTCCATGATCTCGCATTGAAATTCAACTAAATCCTTCATAAGATCATGTAGCACTAGTCATAAAATACCTCAAATAATCTGCTAAGCGTATATTCATCATCGTGACAGTTGTGCAAACTTCCTCAAGCAATCCAAACTCTAAGTATATCACATACATCCCACTGAACAAAAAGTAAACTCTTCACAGAAACATCATGAGGATCACACAACCTCAGAACATCCCACAGAAGATAACCCAACTACTTAGCCTCAAACTGGCACTACTCTATGCCCTATCATGGTCACAACCACTATGCAATAACTTAATCCTCCAAAGTCTGAACTCATCAAAAGGACATAAGCATCTACTTCATTCCACAAATGAACAACTTAAAGACCCTTCAACGCACTCATAACTCGAGACTTTACAACATATCAAGACAGAAATCAAGCATCCCTAGTCCTTTCGCATCCCAAGAAAATATCTTCTCATCACATCCAAACCATCTCGGCATATTCCACAGTCACATAGTACTCATTATATAACTATCCGACCACTCACTGAGCCATCAATCCCACTCCTAGGGACACTACAGGACATATAAGACCAAAAGCACATACTCGCACAACTGAAAGCACCAAGCCCAAGCTGTGGTCTGAACTTGGCCTCAAGTCCTCTAGACTGGCCTACCTCCACAACACAAAAAAAATAAATCTTGTACCTCATCCACGGCGTCACAAGCCATAGGTGCACAACTTATACTGAGTTCTCAATATCACATATTAGTGGATGGAAAGAAATCAAACAGGTAAGCTTCAAGATAAATCAATGTCGCAAGATAAGGAAAGAAAGATGGGAAGTTTCCTAGATGACCTGTAGCCTCTCAAATATAAAGAAAGATGGGAAGTTTCCTAGATGACCTGTAGCCTCTCAAATATAACTATAGACGTCATCGTACCAATCCGCAAGACTCCACTAGATACTTGCTCATGACTCGTAGAACCTATGATCCTAGAGCTCTAATACCAACTTGTCACAACGCAATATCCACCTAGTCGTGATGGAACCTAACCTAACCCGCCAAATAAGCCAAACAATAGCCAACACAACTCTAATGAAGAACATAAGTAACTAATAAATAAAATAGCTGAATTTCCATACAACAACCCAAGAATTGGTAGTACAAGTCATGAGCCACTAAGATTTAGAGTTACATAACCGGTATGAAAATAAATACATCATCTGTTTGGAATATACAGCAACAGAGTAAAAATCTAAAACTACCAAGGTCATATGGTAGCTATATCCTAAAAAAGGTACAACTTCAATGCCAGCTCTCGTCCTCCACAACAGCTCAGCTCCAATATCTACACACAAGGTGGAGAAGTATAGTATGAGTACAACTAACCCCATGTACTCAACAAATATCATAACTAACCTCGGCGAGATAATAGAGGCAAGAATTATCAGTGATACTCGCTAATAACATGTTCACATCATAAATGTCACAAGTACACAAGAATAATACTATCAACACATAAATCACATATAAAGCCACCTCGGTGCACAAAGATAACATAACATGATCAATTAACAATCCAGCGTAAAGAGTAGATATGCATGAAATACCCGATAATCCTTCATCAATTGCATATAGAGAAGATATGTATGAAACCTCAATTAGTCCTAATAAAATGTTCACTTCATAAATGTCACATGTACACAACAATAATACTATCAACTCATAAATCACAGATAAAGCCACCTCGGTGCACAAAGATAACATAACATGATCTATGTCAATTAACAATCCAGCGTATAGTTTAGATATGCGTGAAATACCAGACAATCCTTCATCAGTTGCATATAGAGAAGATATGTATGAAACATCAATTAGTCCTGAAATAATTGCATATAGAGAAGATATGCATGATTAAATAAGTCAAGTCACACGGATTCACATATAGAGAAGATATGTACCGTGTCTCATCTCACCAAGTAAGGTAGCATAAAGAGAAGATATGCATAAAGGCATGTATACACTCCGGAGCTAGCAAAATGAGAAACAATGCAGCAAAATCATGTATACATCCAAGGAAATTGCAAGTAGAGAAGAATTGCAATAACCAAATCAAATACTGGTCAGTTTTCCTCATACCGCGTGTACACCATCAAGAAAGAAACATGAGAGGGGTGACCTTAGGTGGATGGATCCTTATCCACATGACGCACGGACAACTCACGTGCTAATAATATCATAGACGCATGGATAACTTACGTGCCAATAATATCAACCGCACGGACAACTCACGTGCCAACAGTCCCAACTGCACGGACAACTCACGTGCTACCAGTCCAATCCATATCACAAAGAAGGCATATATACAAGATTTTATGTACATGAAAAATGGATATCAAAATTCATACTTATAGACTGCTATAAATGACATGCTAAGTGTATGCAAGTGTAAAGTGTGCTACCATAGCTCAAATCAGGCAATTACATCACAAAAGTATCAATTCTCAAAGCATATCATAGCCTAAGCACTACCCCGAGCATGGATAATACCCTGGTGCATGCACATGGGCACAACCCCTCACTTGTGTGCCACCCATAGCACGTAGCTATCACTAATAACTTAGGCAAGTATTCTATCAACCAAGTTTAGGTAAGGCACTTACCTCAAACAAACCAAATCAATACTCTAGAAATGTCATTCAGCACAAATCAACCTCCGGACATCTCGAATCTTGCCAAAAGAAAATCAAAAATATCAAATAACGCAATAGGAATTAAACCCAAACGATAAAGGTCAAATCTTTAACCAAATACTCAAAGAAAACCAAAAAGTCAATCAGGCCTACACCATGGAACCCGAAAAAACTCACAAATTTTGACAACCCATTTGAATAAGAATCCAACCATATAAGTTTCATCCAAATCCTGCTCTAAATTGATGTTCAAAACCCAATTATTCAATTTAGAAAAGTTTTGACAAGAAACCCTAATTTCTCTTTTAGATTCATCAATCAAATGTCAAAATAAAAGATAGAATCATGAATGAAAATCAAAATTGAGTCAAGATCACTTACCCCATTCCAAACAGTGAAAAGTCCATCGAACAACGCCCCAAATCCGAACTCCCAATCTCAAAATATGATCAAATGAACTCAAAGTCCGAAATCCCACTTAATACTTCCTAGTGATACACTATGCGAATGCGACACAGAGGAAAATCATCAGCCTCCAACATACCTTATGCGAATGCGGCTTAGACCACGTGATCGTGAAGGTCTACAGTCCCTTACCATTGTGAACGTGACCTTTACCTATGAAAATACGGAAGCAAAATGTCCCTTGCCAACTCTAGCTCACCGCGAATGCTAGTCGCCCATAAGAACGCGGAACCCCTGTAAGCAAATATGTGAACGCGAAGAATAATAAACTCAACTAAAAAACACTCTACGCGATAGCGAATCTACTCCCACGATTGCAAATCTCAACTACAGCATCAGACAACCAGCAACTCATGCAAACACTAAAATGATCCGAAATCCATCTGAAACACACCCGACACCCTCGGGAACCCTTCCTAACATAGCAACAAGCCCCAAAACATAACGCGGACCTAATCGAGGCCTCATATCTCAAAATATAATATCAAACCCATGAATCACATCTCAGTTCAAGCCTAATGAACTATTTAAAATTTTCAAATTTTAAACTTACGTCGAACACGTCTAAACAACTTGAAATCACCTTAAATTTTTCATACAAGTTCCAAATAAAATAACGAACCTAATTCAACTCCCTAAACCACAATCCGAACTCGATAACATCAAAGTCAACTCCCGGTCAAACTTATGAACTTTCCAAATCTTCAAATTGCCAACTTTAGCCAAATAGAATCAAAACCTTCTAGAATTATCAAAATACAAATTTAGGCATACACCCAAGTCCAAATTCACCATCCCGACCTAACGGAACCATCAAAACTCCGATCTAAGGTCAAATACATAAAAGTCAACCTTGGTCAGCACTTCCAACTTAAAACTTCTTAATTGTGAACCATTCTTCCGAATCAAACCCAATCCACTCGAAAACCAAAACCAATTATAGACGCAAGTTATAATACATCATAAGAAGCTACTCAAGACCTCAAACCACTGAAAGGAATGCGAATGCTAAAAATAATCATTCATATTGTTATAATAATGGGGACCTTGAAGATGGGAGGAGTTAGGGTTCTTGAGAGAGTGAAGAAAGGCTCCAAAAATCGTCCAAGTGAAATGGGTTAAATGCGCCCCCAAAATAACTTAAAAGAAACCTTCAACTGGGGCGTGCTCGGACTAGCAGAGTGAGCCTCACTTCGATGTCCATTACATATAAGGGAAGATACGATCTACACCCGGTCTGGCGAAGCAAGCCTCGCTTCCCCATCCACCAAAATTTAATAATTTGATCATAACATTAACGTCAAAATGATGAATGGATTGATGCTTTTGAAACTAGACTTGAAGAGCTACGCTTTAGGGAAAATATTCAGATATAATATGTTACAACCCAAATTCGCATATCATAGATCACGCCGTAAGGTAGTCGACGTAAATCCAAGAAGAGATTATCTTTGAGATGATAATAAGTTAATCCTATTGGTCTTAAACGATACAAGGGTGTATAAGAGTGGTTAACAAGTATTTGAAGTTAAACGAATCAAGGATGTTGTAACCCGTATTTTCGGATAACACTAGAGGTGATTAATTGTCCCAAGAGGTAATGTTTTAATGTATTTAAATCATATAATATCCGTATCATAAGTCTTGAAGTCAAGCGAGTTATGAAACAAAAGTTGATAAAAGTTGTCGCAACTTAGGTTTATAATTTTACTTAAACTTTAGGTCAAATGTTATTGCATTTTTCTCCAAATGTGCTTGGAATTATGGGGTGATCTACCTATCAAATTGAAGATCTATGAGTCTAGTTTCCAACGCATTAAACCGTTCATTGATACAATCTCGGAATAGAGAGATATTCGCATTTTCGCGAGAGTGCGCCAAGCTGCTCTCTATGGGGCCCACAAAGGCGGTTTAAGACATTTGGACATATATAAGATAACTCAACCCCGTTTTAAGTCATTATTTTTCAGTATATTCAGACCTTATAACCCTAAAAACATTCTCTCAAGGTTCTCTCATGATCCAAGACCCAAACAAAGGGCAAACAACACAAATCAAATGTCGGGAATCCCGTGGTGCTAGTAAGTTTCTTGTTTTTCTTGTTGTTGCTGATTTTTGTGTTGTTCCAGCTCGTGTGGGAGGTTGTTTTAAGTGCTTTATGTTCTGTAAATACACCTTCAAGTTTTTAATATCAACCCTAGGTGATTTCAAGTCTTCTAAAGTAATTCTAGTGCCGAAAAACCCGAATTAATTGCTAGTTTCGCTTCCTTGTTCTTGTGGCAGAATTGAAGGGATATTTCGTAGAAAATTAAGGTCAAATTGGAGTTGTTCTTTCTTTTTAAAGGTAAGTAACCTCTTACTCTATATATATTTAAGATTATCCAAGTTGCAGCTAAGTCGTTGAAGCTAGAACTTGTGAAATATATATCGAAAAGCTTGGTAGTAATGTTGTTGGTTGGTGGACTGTTTTGGAGGCTCAATATGATTATTAATGTTGTTTTTTGGGCTGTTTGGTGATTGTATTGACTTGTGGGAAGTCATATAAATAGGGGAGGTGCTGTCCGTTTTATCATAAAATAGGTTGTGGTCGATACATAATAGTTACGACGCTTAAACGATAATGATAGTGTCATTTGTCTTATTGTAGACTAAGGAGTCGTGATATTTGCATAGCTTGAGGTTGGGCAGTATATACAAGGTATGTGAGTCTATCCCCTTCATTCTTTTGCACGACTCCGATTGTACATAATGTAATGAACGAGCTCCCAAAGATACTCTACTCTTAGAAGCTAGCAGTACTTACATTGCTGCCCTTCTTATGAAACGATTGGTATTGATGTTGCTTCTCTTATTCTTATATTATCAATGTTGTTGGTAGTTCCTGATTCTTATAAGTTTCTTGATGAAGAGTTAATCCTAATAACGTGTACGAAGGATACTGACCTTATGTCACTCCGAAAGGTTCAAAATGTTATTCCAATGAGTCCAGCATGCATCATATATATGTATCTATTTTACTCTACCGAGCCGCGCTATAGTCGGCCGGGTATGGCACCTATTGTGCAACCACTGATCAGTTGGGTTTTACCGAGCTCCACGTGACCGGGTACGATTCTACCGAGCCCTATGATGGCCGGGTACATTTTACCGAGCCTATTATGGCCGGGTACGATATGATGATGATGATGATGCCCACAAAGGCATATGTTTTAAACGTTTATGTATATATATATGTATGTATCATGTATTTCATGTCAGTAGCCCTCAGAGGTACCCAGATGTCACAGGTTGTATATTCTCTATCCGTGTTTACATTACTGTTCTTACTTATGCTTTCTTGCCTCACATACTCAGTACTTTATTCGTACTGACGTCCTTTTTATTTGTGGACGCTGCATGTCGTGCTGCAGGTCCTGATAGACAGGTAGACGTAGCTCCCCCACCACAGTAGGCTGTCCAGTTCAGCGGTTATTGGCGAGATCCCTTCTCCGGACTTGCCGTGGTCTTGGTATGCATTTTTGTTATAGACCTTATGGGTATGTCGGGGCCCTGTTCCGGCAATGTTGTAGCACTTATGTTCTTTTAGAGGCTCATAGACAGGTGTCGACTCATGGTAGCTCGTACCTTATATATAGTTTCTTGACAGTCTTGTCGTCCCATGTTATGTATGTTCATGACATTATCTTTCATTGTTGGATGTTCATGATCCATGTCTACCATTTATATTGATCTTGTCGGCCCTTAAAGATAATAAGGAAGGTTAGATAAAATGTACGTTGGTGCTCGGCAAGTATGGCCCGGGTGCTAGTCATGACCCTCCAGTTGGGTCGTGACATAATATCTTTATGTTATGTAAGTTATACCTATTCAAAGTTAGGTGTTGTGCAACTTAGAATATCTTTTCCACTTAATATTTCCATCTTGTTCCAAACAATTTCTGCCCACTTATAAATTTCCTTATTATGTTCCAAAACACATTCCACATGTTAAAATGATGTGGTTCTATACTCAAAAATGTTACTCCCAATAACCATCGATGCACTATAAATTACTTCCAATAACCGTCGATGCACCATAAAGTCTTAAATCATTAGAAAATTTTTACGAGGCATTATACTCCCAAATAAATGAAAAAGGTATGTTTCAATGTTTTACTCCTACTCCCTCTGTTTCAAATTAGATGAGATAGTTTGACTCGGCACGAAGTTTAAGAAAAAAAAGACTTTTGAAACTTATGGTCTGAAAAGCCTAAGAGGTAAAATCTTTGTGGGGCCATGATATTTGTGTGGTTATAAAACCTTCTCATTAATGGTAAAATGGGTAAAATAAAGAGTTTAAAGTTGAATTATTTCCAATTAGAGAAATGTATCATTCTTTTTGGAACGGACTAATAAGGAAAATGTGTCATCTAAATTGAAACAAATGGAGTATGATTTTGCCTACAATATCATGGAACTTGAAATTTGTATCCATATACACCTCTTACATGTTTTCTCTACTTATGTTCTTATCCCATTTTATGTGAGGAAATTTAGCTTTGCGTACTAGTACTATTCTATGTGTACTAACGTTTCTTTTGTCGGGAGTGCTGCATCATTAATTGATGTAGCCACTATAGAAGACAGTGAGGATTTTCAATAAGTGTGCCCTCACATTCCTGCAGTCCCTTGGTGAGCCACATTCTACATTTGGGGTATCCATGTTGCTACTTTTGGACTTATCTTCTATTTTGGGTATAGCCGGGGCCTTGTCACCAGCATATTTTTACTGTATTTCATGATGTCTTAGAGACTCCGTAGATGGTTATGGGTGATGTTATGTATGGTAGTATGATATTAATTTCATGTTCTATTATAAAACTTATGCATGGCATGTGACAAATTTTACTCCATAAACTGTGAAATATTTTCTATCTAATGGAAGGCAACTATTCTAAAGGAATGGTTAATTTTGATCTTCTAAATCATGCATGGGCACTCATGGCAAGGATATACAATGAAGGCTTGCTTTACCACCAGAAGGGTGTTTGAGCGTCGGTCCCGCTCCTTAAGGTTTGAGCGTGACAAGCTTGGTATTAGAGCCTAAAGTTTTAAAGTGTCCTAGGATGTCTCGGAGTCGTCTCTAGTCGATACTTGGGCATTAAGGAATCTTAAACTTTTTTAATAATCTTGATCGTGCGATAGATATTGACTATAATATTGTATTCTAACTCGTGCGTTGACGTTCAAGTTAAGTCTAAATTCTCTTCCGTCAATTCAAATGTTACACTCTATGTTTTCGTACGTGAGAGCAAGTCATAAGTCAAGTGACGTAAGCTCAGAAAAGAGATCATATTTCAAAGTATATAAAGTAAGTTAATCATGTTACCTTGGACATTACAAATACTTAAGATCATGAATAACAAGTCCCAAGAGTACTGGATGGCTTAGAAGCTAAACAAATTGAAGAAAATACGTTTCGTCAAAAGTCGACAAGCGGGGAAAGTTAGAACATATACTTTATAGGGTGATACTATGGTGCTTAACATGATAATAAGGTTATGTTATGAGTTGTTTTAGTCGTATAATAGTCGTGTGTTATGTTCTTAAGTCAAGCGAGTTGTGGAACAAAAGTTGGCAAAGGTCATCACAAGTTACATTTGAAATGCGCTGAAAATTATGTCAAATGTAGCTGAGTTTTTCTCCTAGTGTACATGGAATTACGGGGTGATATACCTGCCAAATTTAGGGTCTAGGAGTCTAGTTGCCAACACATTCAACCGTTTGTCAATACGGCATCATAGTAGAGAGATATTTGCATTTTCGCGAGGCTGCACAAGCAGCTCCCATGGGACCCAATTAGGCGGTAGTAGACCTACTTCACCTTTAAAATGATTTGGACGACCTTTATTTCTCATTTTTCTACCTGACCTCATCCCTGCACTCCTCCTAACCCCCCTATACAGATACCATAAGGGTTTGAAGTGATTACACCATATTTCAAAATCAAAAGTTAGTTCTAGTGAAGAACAACACCTCTTTGAAGCTGTGTTGTCATTGACGACAATTGTGGGTTGTGTTTGGCTGAAATTTCAAGTTGCTGCTACTGTCTAAGGTGATTGTAACAGCCTACTAATTGTGCTTAAGCTTTCTTGTATGTTGGTTAAGTTGTTAGGATGATAAACTATAAGAAAATTCTTGGATTAGCTTGAGATGTTGTTGTTCTTAATGGATTGATTCGAAAGTTGCTCTGATGAACTTTAAGTGGCTGGAAATTATGGAAAATAAGTTAGCTATGATATTGTTAGTATGATTATTTTGGTTTACATGTCAATCTTGTTGAGTAAATTGGTAACTAGAAAAGGAAATGGCTATAAAGCACATGGAAGTTGTCGACAGTGATATTATCTTGTGTTGGGCTATTTCGGGTAAGTTTAAAATTGAGTACAAGGTTGTAAATCCTATAAAATGTATTTGTTATTATACTGGATATATTACTAAGCTCAAGAATGAATGATATTGGGGTTGAAGGGTGCTAAAGGGATTGAATCTGAGCTTGCCACTCGTCATGATATGTTGATGAATTATTAATGAAATATTTTGTACCCTGTTGTTGATGATGTTCTTATTGAATTGTTCTGATTGTTTTTGTTAGTATATGGTATTGGAGGAGGCCCTTATTACAGGGAAAATTCTGTCCAAATTTACATAAACGAGCTACTAGTTTAAGTTGCGGATATAACCTTTACTCAGCACTGATTTTGAATCTTCTTATGCTATGGTAGATTGAGTTGAGTTGTTTGAAGAATTGCATGGAAGTTATTAAGGACTCAACAGAGTTAAGGTATGTTAAGGCTAAACCTTTCCTTCATTTTGGCATGATCCCGTAACTACATGTGTTTGACAACGAGACAAAAAGAGAAGTTCATATTACTTAATTTATGTACATTTTCCTAGTCTCCCTTAATTTATGTACATTTTCCTAGAGTATTCTCCCTTATCGGGACTTTATATTCAGTTAAGTATTTTCCTCTTCCAGTCAAGAGAGTCGAGGGTCTCTCTCTCTCTCGCTCTCTCTCTCTCTCTCTCTCTCTCTATATATATATATATATATATATATATATATATATATATATATATATATATATATATATATATATATATAATATTATAGTATTTTCAATTATTATATTCTAAGTTCAGTTTCGGCTTTCAGTTATTCTGGTGCCTTACATACTCGGTATATTATTTCGTATTGACGTCCCTTTTGTCGGGGATGCCGCATTTCATGCATGTAGGTCCTGATAGACAGCTGGATAGACCTTCCTAGTAGATAGAGTAAAACATTATCTTGGTTGGTAAGCTCCACTTCCTCGGGGTTACCAGGTCTAGACCTTGGAGTCCATTTTATATATACTGGTTTAATGGATAGGTCGAGGTTCTATGTCACACCCCAACTTCGGGGAGCGCGACCGGCGCTCAACAGAGATAACCCGGTCGGGCAAGCCTGCACAATACCTTCTACGTGAACTCACTCATGTGAACAACACCAATGCTTTATCATTAGTTACAAAGTTTATAAGTTTCAAAATACATACACTTTCATAGTTTGAAGTGGAACAAGTGGTACAATTAGAACATTACTAGTTTGACCTTCCCAGCACAAACATACAACCCACACTATGTCTACAAAGCTTCTAATGGATACAAAAGAGTACTATGATAGTGTCGGAAACAAATCTCTGGCTATACCTCAAAATATAATACAAATGGGACAAAAGAGACACGGCCCTGAAAAGAAGTGGGGCTCACGAAGTCAAGTGGGAAGAGGATGTACCGTTATCACTAATCAACGCTACCTACTGTGGAACCACCTGCATCCACTAAAAATGCAGCACCCCCGTCCAAAAAAATGTTAGTACATATGGAATAGTACTAGTATTTATGAGTAAACACCCTCTCATTAGAACATGTAACAATACAGGGAAGAACAGTTGTAAAATCAATGAAAGCCTCAAATAATACTAAAACATCAAGTTAGGAGCAGGAGTAGTTTTCAAGTAAATTTCCATTATTTTAGGTTGGGATATCTTAGCACTGATATACCACCGTGATATTAGCACGGAGTCCGATCACGGCCCGATCGGCTAGGCCTCCTCAACCAAAGACATCAACTACAATCACAATCACAATCACTATCACGATTTCAATCATTATCGCAATCACAATTTCATGCACAATCACAACCATATGTGCGGCATGACGTCCGATCACGACCCGACCGGCGAGGACATCTCACCAAAATGCCGTATGGATCGACATCACCCTTTTCTAGAAATCATCTCATCCCAATAAAGGGGAATATTCTCATCACATCAATCTCATACCAAATGAGGGGAATAATCACAATTCACTCATACACTGGCACGTATAGTTTCGAGGTTAAGCTATTTCAACCTACCCTTCCTCGGTGACTAATGATACTCCCAAAGTGTTTATTATTTGAAGGATTTACAACTCATTTCAACATTTTTTACACGTTTCTTAGCTTCATTGGCACTAGTAGCCCAAATGAAATATCATTCTTGGCACGTTGGCCGTATTTCATATTTCATGCTCACCTAGTTCACTTTCAAACATCATCACGGATCATCAACAATAAAGCATTTCTATTCAAGACTTTGAGTACACATGTGAGAAAATAAGAGTCTTATGCACATTGAGATTTCTACACAATGTGGCATAATAGCTTTCATTTGAAACACGACTTGAAGTCATAACATTTAGATACGCAACCCATACGTTGAACACATTCTCAAATAGTAACATAATATGAACAGAGCATTTGGAATACATATTGAACATATATCTTTTGACACAAAGCTTTCTCGGAATAGTCAAGTTATAATGAACAACTCGGGACATACAAGGACATCGTGGGATTCAATTTTAAGAGAGAAGTTTAGCCAACATACCTCGCTTTGAGCTTCCTAAAATTACTACAATGTTTCAAAAATTGTATCAACTTCGATCTATTTAGAAACATAACAAAATTGAACATAAATTAGGAAGGAGTTCATGGTTCCAAGTGATTTGAGCATTTTATCAAACACTAGGTGGATATTATGATTTCAAGGTCATCATATGGTGGATTCCTTCATCCCACTACCCAAAGTCTACCCAAATAGAGCTCGACAATCTTCCCACAAACCTTGATAGTACATGAATGCGTAATGAACAACTCCCACACTTAAGAACTGCTTTTCTCATTACCTATCTTTAGTTAAATCCTGAAATTGAAGGCTAGGGACTAGAATCTTACCTCTAGGATGAAGACCTAGTGAGTCTTCCTTGTGAATTCTCTAACTTTTGGGCAAGAATTGCTGAACAATAAGCTTAGGAACCCCCACTCACTCTATGGCACTTCCTCTCACGATAAATATCAAACTTTCTCTTTACAAATGGTCTCTAATGACTATATATCGAAATAGGGTCGGGTTATGAAATTAGAAAACATGAAACCCCAATGTAGATATGCAGTCGCATAAAGGACCGCATAACACTTTTACGGTCTGCAAAATGAACCGCATAATGGCCCTCCGAAACTGGGAATTTCTGTGTGGGTAGGCGACAGGTCAGCGATCCGTAGACAATTATGCGGTCACATAAAGGACCGCGGAACCTCCTTCTGAAATTTCTCATGATGGCTTCTGCGACGGATGTGCAGCCCGCAAAACGGTTATTTGATCGCATAATGGTTCTCAAAATTTTCTCAAGTTCTGCGACCGATCTGCGGCCCACAAAGTGGTTTTGCGGTTGCATAGTAGACCGCAGAAATGCCATGGTTGCAAAATTATTCCTTCAACTTCCCAACATACTATTCAACCCAAAAGGTTCGTACCGCATCGAGAACCCTCAATCACATTACACTACCTAGGCACTACGAAACCTCGGGTTTTAGGTGAAATTGTTTTATGGGGCCTTACACCCTGTCCCAACCATAATACAGTTCAGCTAGCTCTAGAGGCTTATCGACGAGTCCTGTATAATTTTTATATCAATATCATGACCTTGCCATCCGTGTGTACATTTTAGTTTGGTATTGCTGGTTATAGACATTCATGGTGGTCTCGTCGGTCTTGATTTGTATGGTAGGCTTTGTCGGCCTATGTTGAGGTTTACCCCTCTAGAGTTCACAGTTATAGAGTGGTACGCTCAGGACAAATATGGAACCGGGTGTCGGCCACGCCTCCCCAGGTTTGGGGCGTGACAAACTTGGTATTAGAGAAGTTCTATCCTAGGGAGTCTACAAGACGAGTCTTGTATAGCCTCATTTAAAGATGTGTTGTGCACCTCATTATATAAACAGGAAGCTACAAGGCATTTAGGAGTCTGTTACCCTTCTTTCAAATCCAAATCGTGCTATAGAGTTGAGTCATAAGAGTTCGAGCTAAGACTTATGTTTGCTAGTTATAGATATGCTGGCAATTAGAAAAAATTACAGCTAACCAGAGGGCTAATACAGCAATAGGTAAGTGCACTAATAGAGAGAGAGTTCTTGATGATGTGGCTCTATTTGAGGCCCTATCAGATTGTGCATACCAAATTTGCAAATTTCTAGCTTAAGACCCTAAGATGGGAATATCAAACACACCCCGTGAATAGGAAGCCATGGGAGAATCAGAAGGTAAAAGTATAAGTTTCAACAATTAAAAGAAGCAAGGTGAAAGAGGGTACAAGGTACCCAGTTAGTGAAGATTATCAGTATTTACAATTCAAGCAGAGAAATATAAGCATTCTAGGTTACCTTCAACAGTAGCAGAGGTATGTACTATTGGTCACACATATCTCAACTATGCCCTATGGGAGCTAACATATATAGTTTAAGAGAATGATGGGATATCAAGATGCAACTGGGGTTAGAGTAACCCAAAATTGTGGATGGATTGTTAGCGTTAGATGACATTTCCGAAGGATATTCTAAACGTGATAATAGTTTACCTTGTGAGAAACCCATGCGGTGCACTCTGAATAGTACAGTCATATATGAATACTAGAATGTTCAGAAATTTTAGAAAATAGGCACCAGAATCCTAGAAGGGATAAATATTTACCTTAGTATGGCTCCTGTTCCTAGTAAAGTGAGGATGTTAGGCGACTCGAAGAGCCAGTGGATAGAGCAAGGGGAGCAAACAAAAGGGGGGGAAATGTTTTGTTGAAGTTTTTAGAATAAAGTGATAGGTAGAAATGCTAGCAGGAGAATAAGAAGAGAGTAAATGAAGCATGATGAGTAAGATGTGATAAATGGGTGATAATGGCAAATTAAAATATGACTGGATGATAGAGCCTATAGTCAAGTGACGGACCTTGAGACAGTAAAACCGTATAAGCCATAAAGTCATACCATCACTTCGAGAAAAGAGTTGGTGACTACAACGTGATTACTAGAAGGCTAAGTTAGGCCCCTGGAGTAATAAAGATCAGCATAGGCTAATAAACAAGATAATATCGAACATGAATTAAGGACTAGACGATTTGATAATAGTCAATATCGGGGGAATTTTAGAGACCGCGTTCCGGAAATAATAGAATGGATGACAAAAGTATTGCCTTTAAAGGTCATTCAGGAAGACGCTTCCCTAAAGCAAGCACTATGAGCGGAGTTAAGATTAAGGGACTAAGTGCGCTAGTTACACTAGGCATCACCCTCACGCGTAATAAATTCAATTATCCCTGGTACAAGAAGGGTTAATGCAAGGCGAGTAAGGGTCACTAAAAAATATGGAAAGACACTAAAGATGAATTGGTAAAATATATGCATGTAAAACTGCAGAGTATTAAATGCTAGTACTCCCCTAAAGGGGGAAAAATTGTGTGAAATGTTATTAAGTCGGAGTTAAGTGGTTCAGGTAACTATGAAATGGTAAAGGAATAATGTGACAAAAATGTGAAAGGGATGAGACTGCGCTTATTTAAATCCTACAGATATGTTAGGATCCCAAAACATTAAGCAAGCACGACGCCGGGGATAGGCATTAAGGGTTCCCGTCCAGGATTTTATTGATAAATAAGTGTGAATGGATACATAACGAGTTAGTGCGAGTGGTAACTTAAGACAAAGGACATAACTTAAGAGAGAGTACACAAGATATAGATGTGAGAATGGACCAACGATTAGTTAGTAGTTGATTGAGGATACGAGATCGTAATCCTTGAGAAGTATTCAGATAAGAGTTGTGGTAGTTAATGGTACTATATAAGTGTTACGTATATAAAAAAAGAGTTCCATAGGGAAGACAATCAAACTTTGAGTTCGGAAGTAACCCTACAAGCCCAACGGCACTGAGGTAAGTAACTAAGAATAATTATAGGAGAGTAAGAACATCGAAACTTCTGTCGGGTATATGATGTAATAAGCTCGCATCTTTACAATAGTCAGAGGGTCTTCCTTAAGTACTACAATGAAAGACTAGATGAGGAAATAAGGATGAAGGCTTCAACCAAAGCATAGTAACTAGAAAAAGAAATGATCTTGTAACAATAGTCTCACTACAACATTGTATGCACTCCATAAGAAAGGGGCACCTATCATGGCTAATGAATGGGAAGAAACAAAATCAAATCAAAAGTAATTTTTGAGATCATATGAGTTGCACAAAATTCCAATATGTGTGGGCACTAAGATAAGCCACGTATTTATGCAACAAGTGGTAGAACGTCTAGGAAAAGTAATTGATTATGTTTAAAGACAACCTAGATGGAAGGAAAGGAATTATTTGATCTACGAGCCAGAGTTAGTTACATTCTAAACGCACTTAAGATTTCAGAGTATTATCCATGCATCATATATGTTGACATTCAAACAGCTATAGGAGACTCTGGTATAAGTTAAAAGAAAGAATTGAGTTCATGTCACAGACAAAGGCTTGAATTGTTAGAGGATTATACCATGGATGTTCCATAGCGTCCACGAAAGGCTAAAGTAATAACTAATACCCTGAGCTGCAGATCAGAAGATAGCTTAAGCCTATTTAAAGGCTGAGAGAGAAGAGGAAACTAATGAGTTGCATCAGCTAAGTAAATCTCGAGTCTGATTATTAGATTCAGATAATTATAGAAATCGTGATTCAGATCACTCTTAATGTCAGAGGTACAAGATATATAGTACAATGTCCATATTTTATAATGGCTCTACGATAAAGCCAGTTAGAAGAGTACCAGTCTCATAAAAAGTCAGTATGAAGCTCCCGCCGAATTGTGTATGCACCAGAGATATAAATATTATAGTATAGCTTTAAGGTATGGATGTGAATTCCACCTATGTGGAAGGGAGGTTATGAAAGAGATAGGAGGTACGATGTGAGATTTAAAGGTAAGTAAGGTGAAGAAAAATAAAGTACAAGATACTCAAATAACTTTAGATGTTCCGCAATGCGACGTGAGCCCTAGTGACAATGTATTACGTAAGTGGTTTCAAGTTATCAATGGTAGATTATAGATCAACATTAAGGTGAATCAATAATAAATGGATAAAAATTCCAAAGTATGAGAGGAGATTATGATGCCATTTGATAAGTTGGTATTTTACCAACTTACCTCTTCTTGATACTTAGACTTTTGCGTGATTTTGTAGAGAACCTAAGGCATTATTGAGGATTATTAGAATATTTCAGGTATCATATGGTTTGGAGAAGATACGGAAGAAAGCAAGTCAAAATGTGTTAAATTGGGAAAAATAGAATACTGTCAGTTATTGTTCTATGCGATCGTGGAAGCAGCCATGCGACCGCGGAAGTACAGGAAAAAGAAGCTATGCGATCGCGGCTACATGCAACCTCATAAGGCCAGGAGAAAGAAGCCATGCGAACGCGGTTGAAGTCATGCGATCGCGTAAAGGTAAAATTTGTCAGCACTGGTCAAATGTTCTACGCGAACGCATCTGTCTCCACGCGATCGCGTAGCTTTGCAAATGTTATCTCTATGCGATCGCAGTTATCTCTATGCGATCGCATAGAACATAATCTAGGCAGAAATCTCGGCAGTTCTGGAATTTCACATTTTTTACTCCAAACCATTTAATACACGACCCAGCTTACATTTTTGGTATCTTTGGCATCTGGGGGCAGCTTTGTCAGCTTTTGTCAATCTCTTTGGCATTTTTGGAGCTTGGGTTCTTGCACACACACTTGGATCTTGAAGATTTGGAGCTTCTGGTTGAGAATTTCTTACCCATTTATGTTTAATTCTTCATTTCCTTGCTTTGTATTGAATATCTAAGTATGTAGTATTTTTTCTAGTATTTAAATCTTGTTTATGGGAATATTCATATTTAAAGTGTGGATTAAATACCTTGTTGTGCTTATGTATTGAACTATTTTTATTTTTTATGAAGCGAGTTATTGTTTCTTTAATTATTCTTGTTCTTTAATGTTTCCAAAGGGATTAGCTAACCCTAAGACTCGCCCATTCACTTCGAATTAATTTTAGGAAAAATAATTTGGGGTCGGAAAAGATTAATTAACAAGAACTTGAGCCATTAACCCTCACTTGTAGCCATATTCGGGTGTGCTTAATCTCTTAATTATTTTAGGGATAATTCAATTAGGAAGTCTTGTTAGTCCTCGTAAGAAACTAGTATAGAATTATTACCCGGGGCTAATTAATAATAAACTCGCTCATATTTGTAAAATCGTGAAATATATTGGATTGTTACTAGAGTATTCCCAATGCATCCGTGCTTGAAGCCATTGATCATTTTACTTGCTTTCTAGGTTAGTTTATATTTTCGCAATTAGTTATAAATATCTTTTAAAAACCTTTCGAAGTGTTTGGCTTAGCATAATAAGTGATAATTCTCTTACATGCCTAATCGCCTACATATTGTTCTCTGTATGATTCTACCCCGACTCATAGTTGGGTAAATTATATTGCATGCGACCGTGTCCATTTACTTTTTAGTAGTGGATTTGGACGTCATCAAAATTGTTGATGAGTGGTGATTTTACCATTTATTCTAGATTCTTTTCTTTAGTTTTTGTGTCCTTTAATTATAAAATGAGGTGATTTATGGTGTGCGTTACTAGATTTTTAGGTAAATGAAGTCTCGAAGAGAATTGAAATTAAATAAAGCGGAATCGTGCAAAAAGAGTGAAAGAAGTGCAAAACTTTCCAATGAAATCACATCTGCGAAGAACAGTCCACATCTGAGGTCTCGCATCTGCGAGAAATGGTCTGCAAATGTGGAATAAGGCATGCGAGGCAAAAATCGCACCTGCGAGTGGAGAATCGTTTCTGTAGTAACGCTTATGTGTCCTATGTCTGCATCTGCGATTGCACTTCTATGCATAGAGTCCGCTTCTGCGGATTTAATATTTTCCACCAAAATGTCTCTTCTGTGAGTTGGCATCCGCATATGCGGAACCGCACCTACGATGATTCTTCCGCAGGTGCGGTCAACGGGTTTCACACCTGGGCACTTCTACCATTTCACATTTTCTTCATTTCAAAACTATAAATACACGACCTAGCTTATTGGAAATATATCTTTGGCATCTAGGGGCAGCTTTTGTCAGTCTCCTTGGCATTTTTGGAGCTAAGGTTCTTGCACACACACTTGGGTCTTGAAGATTTGGAGGTTTTGGTTGAGAATTTCTTACCCATTTCTTTATTTACTTGCTTTGTATTAAATATCTAAGTGTGTAGTAATTTTTTCAGTACTTGAATCTTGTTTATGGGAATATTCGTATTTAAAGTGTGGATTAAATATCTTGTTGTGCTTATGTATTGAACGATATTTATTTATTATGACGTGAGTTATTGTTTCTTTAATTATTCTTGTTATGTAATATTTCCAAAGGGATTAGCTAACCCTAGGACTCGCCCATTCACTTCGAATAAATTCTGGATAAAATAATTCGGGGTTTGGAAATATTAACTAATAAAAACTTGAGGCATTAACCCTCACTTTATAGCTTTTACCTAGGGATAGGATTGAACTACTTTTATCCATATTCGGGTGTGCTTAATCTCTTAATTGTGTTAGGGATAACTCAATTAGGAAGTCCTGTTAGTCTACGGAAGAAGCTAATATAGAATTATTTCCCAAGGCTAATTAATAATAAACTCGCTCATATTTGTAAAATCGCGAAATATATTCGATCGTAACTTCAGTGTAATTCCCAATGCATCCATGCTTGAAGCCATTGATTATTTTACTTTCTTTCTAGGTTACTTTATATTTTCGCAATTAGTTATAAATATTTTTTCAAAACCTTTCTTATTTTTTGGCTTAGCATAATAAGTGATAATTCTCTTACATACCTAAAACCCTATACATTGTTCTCTATGGGATTCGACCCTGACTCATAATTGGGTAAATTATATTGCATGCGACCGTGTCCATTTACTTTTTAGTAGTGGATTTGAAAATCATCACCATTCTTTAGATAAACAATAATAAGGAAGCATTAAAGGACTTAGATTTATACATATGGGATAAGCAGTGAGAGAGTAACCTGGAGTTGGATAGCAGACCTAGGTAATAATAACCCAAAGTAAGAGTTATGGTATAGTATGACCAAGATAGATGTATTAAAGCCATAAGAATAGATAACCAAGGCTATAAAGCAATGTATATCAATATTCGTAAGTTCAACAAAGTACTGAGCGAAGAACTTCAGTACACCTATAGATGCCCAGAGGGATAGCTTGTCATAGTTTTGTATATGTTCACAAAGTGAGGCCTAGAGATTGGCTAAAACCTGGAGGAAAAAGGAGAGAAGAGTCGCATAGGCACACATACAAGGAAAGAGTCGTACAGGCTGGATGACATAAGGTAGCAACAGTTACAATATTGGAAGAATTCCGACCACAAGTCATGGTATAAAAAAGAGGCCTAAAGGGGGGAATGCCCTTGCCTTTAGATTTATTCATAGAGCACGTATAAAAGTATTTGTAAGAGATATAGGTAATGAGACTGATAAGTGCATCAGTTAATATTCGAGGAAGAATGTTCCAAAGGGGGGAATGATGATACACCCCATGTTTTCGTACGTGAGAGTATGTCGTAAGTCAAGTGATGTAAGCTCATAAATGAGATCGTCTTTGAAAGTATATAAAGTAAGTTAATTATGTTACCTTGGACGTTACAAATATTTAAGATTATGAATAACAAGTACCAAGAGTTTTGGAAGGCTTAGAAGCTAAACGGATTGAAAAAAATAAGTTTCGTTGAAAGTCAACAAGCGGGGAAAGTTATAACATAGACTTTTGGGGTGAGACTAGGGTGCTTAACATAATAATGAGGTTATTTTATTATTTATCTTAGTTGTATGATAGTCATGTATTATGATTTTAAGTCAAGCGAGTTGTGGAACAAAAGTTGGCAAAGGTCATCACAAGTTACATTCGGAATGTGCTGAAAATTAGGTCACATGTAGCTGAGCTTTTATCCCAATATTCTAGGAATTACGAGGTGATCTACCTACCAAATTGAAGGTCTACGAGTCTAGTTTCCAACTCATTAAACCGTTCATCGATACAACATTGTAGTAGAGAGATATTTGCATATTTTAACATCAAAAATTAGTTCTAGTGAAGAACAACACCTCTTTGAAGTTGTGTTGTCATTGAGGACAATTATAAGTTGTGTTTGGCTAAAATTTCAAGTTTCTGCTACTGTCTGAGGTGAGTATAATATCTTACTAATTGTTCTTAAGCTTGCTTGTATGTGAGTTAAGTTGTTAGGATGATAAACTACAAGAAAATACTTGGATTAGCTTGAGATATTGTTCTTAATTGATTGATTTGAAAATTTCTCTTATGAACTTTAAGTGGCTGGAAATTGAGAAAATAAGTTGGCTATGATATTGTTAGTATGATTATGTTGGTTTACATGTCAATCTTGTTGTGGAAATTGGTAACTAGAAAAGGAAATAGCTATAAAGCACTTGGAAGTTGTCGACATTGATATTATCTTGTGTTGGGCTATTTCGGGTAACTTCAAAATTGAGTACAAGTTGGAATTCCTTTAAAAGGTATTGGTTATTATACTGGATATATTACTAAGCTCAAGAATGAATGATATTGGGGTTGAAGGGTGCTAAAGGGATTCAATCCGAGCTTGCCGCTCGTCGTCATATGTTGATGACTTGTTAATTAAATATTTTGTACTCTATTATTGATGTTGTTCTTACTGAATTGCTCTAGTTTTTGTTGTTGGTATATGGTATTGGAGGAGGCCCTTGTTACAGGGGAGATGCTACCCAAATTTACATAAACGAGCTACTAGTTTAAGTTGTGGACGTAGCCTTTACTCAGCACTGATTTTGAATCCCCTTATGCTATGGTAGATTGAGTTGAGTTGTTTGAAGAATTTCTTGGAAGGTATTAAAGACTCAACGGAGTTAAGGTATGTTAAGGATAAACCTTTCCTTCATTTTGGCTTGATCCCGTAACTACATGTGTTTGATAACGAGACATAAAGAGAAGTTCATATTTCTTAATTTATATACATTGTCCTAGTCTCATAAGTTATAGTATTCTCCCTTATCGGGACTTTATATTCAGTTAAGAATTATCTTCTTCCAGTCAAGAGAGTAGAGGGTCAATATATATGTGTGTGTGTGTATATATATATACACATTATTACAGTATTTTTACCACCATCGAGCTATAATCGGTGGGCATGCCTCTATTGGGCAACCTCTGATGAGACGGTAAGTTATATACCGAGCCTACTGTGTCCAAGCGCCTATGAGAGAGCCTAGAATAGCCGAGATACAGAGCCTAGTATGGCCGAGCGCCTATGAGTGAGCCTACTACGGCAGAAAAGATACACATACTGAGCCTTATAGGGCCGGACAACTATTTTACTTACAATATTGAGAGAGTCGAGTCAGTATCAGCAGGTAAGCATATCTTCAGATTATCTTTGACTCCCAGTTACTTTCAGTTATTATATTATTAGTTCAGTTTCAGCTTTCAGTTATTCTGGTGCCTTACATACTCGGTACATTATTTTGTACTGACGTCCCTTTTGTCGGGGACACTGCATTTCATGCATGCAGGTCCTGATAGACAACAGGATATACCTTCCTAGTAGACAGAATCAAACATCAGCTTGGTTGGTAAGCTCCACTTCCTCGGGGTTATCAAGTCTAGACCTTGGAGTCCATTTTATATATACTGGTTTGATGGGTAGATCGAGGCCCTGTCCCGACCATAATATAATTCAACTATCTCTAGAGGCTTATAGACGAGTCATTTATATTTTGTATATCAGTATTGTGGCCTTGCTAACCCTGTGCATGTGTTAGTTTGGTATTTCTAGTTGTAGACATTCATGGTGGCCTCGTCGACCTTGATTTGTAAGGTGCACCTCGTCGTCCTAATTGAGGGTTACCCCTCCAGAGTTCACAGTTATAGAGTGGTATGCTCGGGCTAAATATGGCACCGGGTGCCGGCCACGCCTCCCCGGGTTTGGGGCGTGACATGAAAGGAATATTATCACATGGCATGACAAATGGATACAAGAATGAATATTAAGGAAATGGCACATATAGTAGGTTTAATGAATGGTATGGACATATAAGATAAGTTTATGGTACTCAGAGCATACTATATATATATATATATATATATATATATATATATATATATATATATATATATATATATGAGATAAGTGTTTAACAGTGATTACCCACCTCAAAGAGATATTAACATGACAAATAAGAAACCTAGGGTCCTAAGATGTGAGAACCATGTATATGATCCTAATATGTAAAAGAAATTGGCTTACTTAGGCATGTGATATATGAAAGGCATGACCTGGAGGGTAATGATATAGTATATGTAACAACCCGACCGGTCGTTTTGAGCTCTAGCATGTCGTTTGATGGTTGGACAACTCCAGTAGATTCATTTCATGTATTATGGCTTGCACGCTTGGTTGGTTTCGATGCTCGAGAAGTTCGGAGTTGATTTGAAAAAATAATTCTCAATTAGGAAGCTTTAAGTTGAAAGAGTTGAGCAAGGTTTGACTTTTGAGTAAACGACCTCAGATCGGAGTTTTGATGGTTTTGTTAGATCCGAATGGTGATTTTGGACTTAGGCGTATGTCCAGATTTGGATTTGGCGGTCGGTAGGTTGATTTGATTCTTTTTGGCGAATGTTGGACGAATGAAGGTTTGAAAAGTTGATAGGTTTGACCGAGAGTTAACTTTATTTATATCATATTTGGTTTGTGGTTTCAGGAGTTGGTATATGTCCGTTGTGTCATTTGGGACTAGCATGCAAAATTTGAGGTCATTCCGAGTTTATTTGGCATGGTTCGACATGAGTTTTAGAAGTTTAAAAGTTCATTAGTTCATTAGGCTAGAATTGATGTGCGCTTAATAGTTTTGATATTGTTTTATGTTATTTGAGGCCTCAAAAAGGTTCGTGTTATATTTTGGGACTGGTTGGTATGATTAGACGAGGTCCGGGGGGGAGGGTGTGTTTCGGATGGGCTTGGGATGTGTCGCGCTCTTATTTGATGTTTCAAAGTTGTTATTTTGGGCATAAAGGGTACCATATTAAGAAAACGACCTTTGATTTGTGATAAGATTGGACCATTAGATTGGTATCATAATTACGGAATCATTACAATAAAAATCATCAAATTCTGAAGTCGTATGAGAGAGTTATGCACATTTTCGTGTTGGGAAAGATTGTTGGATTTTGGTGCGAACTTTTTTCCTTCGCGAACGCGAGAGTGGTCCTGCGAATACGAAGAAAGAATTCTGGGTTGAACGGACAACGCAAAAATTTTCTCTTCTGAATGCGAATGTGTTCCGTGAAGGCAAAGAACAAAAATCACCTGGGTAGTCTTTTAAATGGGCAGATCGAGCATTTTAGTATTTTGAGCATATCTTGAGTTCTAGAGCTCCGTTTGAGGTGATTTTCACAGTGTTATTCTCGTCTCAACAAGGGGTTAATATATAACTTTTATTTTGATATTTTACCTTGATTATTTTAGTTTGTTATTATTTTTATCCGTGTTTGAATTGTAGAAATTAGGATTTTGAGCCCCAAAGTTGAGAAATGATAAATCCTTAATTTGAAGGTCAATTCATGGACAAAATTTGATAATTTTCTGGATATAGACTATAAAAGTTATGGATAATATTTATTTTTGACAATTTTCGAAATTCGGACACGTGGTCCCCGTGGTTGACTTTGTTGACTTTCTAGCAGAGTTGGGAATTGTTATAAATTGACTATTTGCGAGTGTTGGGGTATATTTTTATTGGTTTGCATATTGTTTGACTAGTTTTGTATCGATTGGCATCGGTTTGGAGTGTTAGAAAAGCGTTGGAGTTGGTTATGAAACTTCGGAGTAAGGTAAGTCTCCTATTTAACCTTAAGTACCCTTGTAAGAATTGCTGGCTACTTCATTGGTGCAGAATAGTGTCTTAAGAAAATTCAGTGCTCTTTTTTGTTGCTTTATTCTTAGTTATGATGAAGCTTAAAAGAGTTCTCACTGAACCCCTGGATTACGTGTGCCATGTGATAACAAAAGATTTACTAATTTACGTTTGGGAGTCTTGAAGCTTTCTTTATATTTATCTTGAATAGTTGGGTGATATTGTGTTGAGTATTGCTAAGATTTATCTTTGAATGTGCGGAAACTATTGTCAGTGATTTATAGTCTTATGTGCTTTATGTCACCCCTTTTTCTATTAAGCATTAAATTATGAGAATTGTCAAAATGATCATATGTTTTTCCTTAATAACAGGGACAAGATTCTTAAATGATGACGTCCACCAAGGAACAGATTGAAGGCGCGCACCGAATATTTTGTGTTTTTGGTCATACGTATATACTTGCAAAGACAATGAATTATTGTGTAGTATGTAGGTTATTTTTTTAGTAATGGAAGAATTTATAATATTCGGTTTGAGGAATACTTTTGGTGTTTGTTAAATACTTTTGGATGCTCTTACTACCTAGATATAATACTGGTAATTTATTAGTATAATTAGTAAAAATATTGTTGCTGCTTAATTATTTTAAAAAATTTAAAATCTGTTGAAAATTTAGGTTTTATGTCACGACCCAAA
Organism: Nicotiana tomentosiformis; assembly: GCF_000390325.3. Classification (NCBI taxonomy): domain Eukaryota; kingdom Viridiplantae; phylum Streptophyta; class Magnoliopsida; order Solanales; family Solanaceae; genus Nicotiana; species Nicotiana tomentosiformis. The sequence goes on along the minus strand of NC_090816.1, from coordinate 58,313,085 downwards.
TACCTAACCCGTCGTGATGGCTCCTATAGTGGAACTAGGCAAGCTGACATTCTCAATATGCTTTTAATATATGACACAAAGGAGCTAAAGCAATTAAATTAACCGGAGGTTTACACAATAGCGGGGTAAAAATCCAAAATACAAGTGTGGAATAATAGCCCGACATCGGGGTGTCACTAAGTCATGAGCATCTAACAGCCAATCTAGAAACAGAGTCTACTACAGTCTATGCCAAATGCCAATACAATAGAGAAAAGATAATAAGAAAGGAGAAACAAGGACTGCGGACACCGGCAGCTACCTCGTAAGTCTTCGATAATCAGGTCGCGCATGAACTCAGCGACCGTCAGAACCGTACACACCTGGATCTGCACATGAAGTGCAGGGTGTAGCATGAGTACAACCAACTTAGCAAGTAACAGAATTAAATAAGGAACTGAGAAGCAGTGACGAGCTATAAAAATACAGATCATCTCAAAAGTTTTCAGTAAAGAGTGAACATGCTTTCAAATCTGGTGGTGTTACAACCCAAATTCGCATACCATAGATCACGTCGTAAGTAGTCGATGTAAATCCAAGAAGATATTATCTTTGAGATGATAAGAAGTTAATCCTATTGGTCTTAAACGATACGGGGGTGTATAAGAGTGGTTAACAAGTATTTGAAGTTAAACGAATCAAGGATGTTGTAACCCGTATTTTCGGGTAACACTAGAGGTGATTAATTGTCCCAAGAGGTTATGTTTTAATATATTTGAATCATATAATATCCGTATCATAAGTCTTGAAGTCAAGCGAGTTATGAAACAAAAGTCGATAAAGGTTGTCGCAACTTAGGTTTATAATTTTACTTAAACTTTAGGTTAAATGTTACTGTATTTTTCTCCCAAT